>NC_090646.1:361329075-361426575 GCF_040937935.1 Hyperolius riggenbachi
TGTTGCTCACCATTTGGTTTTAATTATAACGAATAAAAGTTATGTTTTAGTGCATTAGGGACCTATTCCGCTAGGAAATTGTATTTGTAAGCTATTCCCCCGAGTACTTCATTAGTGTTTTTTCTAGTATATACACTACCCTGTGTGTCCCAATTATGATTAATTATTCTACACACATTTATATACATATACATATATATGGCATTGTTAGACACTGAGCCCTGCTGGCTATCAGTTTTTAATTGTTTTTATGGGTGGGACACGTCCCTGTCAAATAAACATTTACCTATTGATTATTTGTGAGTACTTTGGTATATTTTTTTCATTATTTTGCTACGTGGATATCTTTTTTCTTGGATGACTAAAGTTTTGAAGTCTTCAAACTACAGCCCACCAAGCTTAATTTTTTTTGTAGCATTCATGCAGCTAAATAAATATCTAATGCTTGTAGCTTGCAGGGCAGACTGATACACGTCACAACTCCTATAGTGTCCTTATAGTCATGGCTCGGTGCACACTTGCCCTTCTCAGTAAGTATAGTGTATTCCATGCAAGAATCAGTAAACAATAATGCTTGGTCTACATTCTGGTTACTTACGTAACTTTAAGTAAACAAGATGCGAAAGCATCTGCTAAAAAATAAACCTGTACTGGGTAGGGGACTTAATTCAAAAATGCTCACCGCACCTCCTGTTCCCCTCCGTCCCTCTTCTCTGGTCCATCCCATTGTCCTGGGCAACTTTAGCTACTCCAAACCCGGACAAACTGCGCCGCGCATGAGCAGTATGTCCATTCTGCTCCCCTGTGGCCATTCTGAGTGACGTCACAGGAGCATGCTCGCTCCCCCCGCGTCTCCAATCCACTCATGCTGGAATGCAGGAGCGTGCGGACTCCTGTCCTGTGACATCACTATGCAGCCACAGGGAAGCAGAACGGACATACTGCACCGTGCATGCGGGTTTGGAGTTGCCCAAGTCACCCAGGACAACAGGACGGACCGAAGAAGAATGGTGGGGGACACGGGGAATGGGAGGCATGGTGAGTATTTGATTATGCCCCCTTACCCAGTACAGGTTTAGTTTTTACCAGATGCTTTTGTATCTGGTATCCTTTAAGGGCCTAATTGTCATTGGCTTTAGTTTTATTGGGCTTTTATTTTGTGGGGGGCACCCACTACTTGTGATTTTTTGGGGGGAAAACTCTGGCTAATTGTGTTATTTAATGAAACATTGCCCAACTATATTATTTTTGGAACACTCAACCCAATTGTGTTATGGGGACACAAATCCAATCGGTCTTTGCTGAGGTGTGTTTATTACAGTGAATCGGAATAGGAGGGAAGTGGAATGTATGGAGACAGATTTATTGTAAACTGTATGGTGGATATAATATGTTATCTGAAGTGACATTTTTTCTTGCTTTAAGCAAACCTGTGAAGGAAGCCACTGGTTCCTCCTGCAGCACATCGATTGTTGCCAGGACCCTCTTCCTTCTTCACGGGTGCACTACCGTCCATGAACAAGTATGGCTGCACTGCACAGGCGTAATGATGACCCAAACCTATCCAGTAGCATGGAGCCACTCGTGAATGGAGGGAAACGCTTTCTTGCAGCTTTGCAGTATGGCCACGCTCATACACAAACAGGAGTGTGGCCACGTGAAACTATTCAACAACCCCTCATCAAATTGATTCAGAGGGTCCTTTTGCTGGATCGGTGGGGAGCGAGGGGGATGGGGAAGTCTCTGTATTATCCAGAGGCTTCCCTCTTTTGAGGATAAGTACTGTATATTCTAGCGTATAAAGCTACTTTTTAACCCTTGAAAATCTTATGAAAAGTCAGGGCTCGTCTTATACGCTGAGTGTCATTGATGCCGGGTGATACGCCCTATCCTGTTACCAACTCTCAGATCTCACTGCTGAGGATTGTGGTGAAGCGGCACAGGCACACATGTGCGAGATCTGAGAGGCAGAGAAGGAGGTAAATAGGATACAAGGGTGGGCCAGAAGGGCAAAAGAGGCGTGTTTTATGGGCCCAGCGCGATCTATCCTTCCATAACCCTCTGATAAACAGGTAGACAAGGAGAGCTGACCAATCCACTTAGGGAGAGAGAGGGCTGACCAATCCAACCAGTCAATTGCCTATATACCGTTATATACTGGATACCACATACAGTACAGCACCAGTATCTGCTCATACATAGCAGCAGTATATGATTTACTAAAATTTTTATTTGGTGTGTGTTGGAAGAGGGGTAGTCTTATATGGCGAGTATATCCCAAACTCTATATTTTAACCAGAAAAGTTGGGAGGTCGTCTTATGTGCCTTTGGGTACACTTTAACATTACAATTGGTATGTCATATGTATTTACATTAAGAAGCAATGCAAATGGAATGTGTAATCATCCTATACAATAAAACCTAACTGTCCCTGCGTCATCCACTTTCCCTGTCTGTCCGAAGCTTTTTTTGTACTGCGCATGTGCACAGTACATACAGCCGTTGGGACGGGAGGTCGGGCCAGGGAGCAGGGCGGGCGGGCAGGCAGGCGGGCACGCGCGGTTAAATCACTACCTAGAGCCCGTTTTTTAAACGGGCTTGGGTAGCCTAGTTTAAACCATTATTTATCAAGTAGAAATAAACCATTGTTGTTGTTTTTTTCTTTTTATTAAATGTTGCAAATACATTTTTTGTATCCTCTGATGAAGCAACGTACATCTCTAAAGTAAATATAAGTCAGTAGTGGATAGGGGGCTTAAAGCAGACCTTAAATCAGAACTTCCTCTCTGCTCTAAAAGACATGCATAATAACCTTTAAAGAAAAACATTTCTTTGTTACAGCTGATACAAATCCTGCAATAAATCTGCAGTGTGTCTACTGCCTGCTTTCATGGAAGCAAGCATATTGTTAACGTCCTGTGTTTACCAATTATCTCCCTGCCATGGCAGGCAGCTGACAACTAAGGGATCAAATTACAACTTGTGATTAGTCACAGATGAGGGGGGATTAGAGAGGTTAAAGTCTCTAAATACATACAGGGTACATTTCTATATGTTTGTCTTCAGTGCTGTGTAAGAGATCCACTTTAATTAGCACTAAACAAGTCAGAAGATGAATGGCCTGTTTAGGCCCGGTTCACATTAGCGGTGGCCGTCTGGAATCGCCGTGCCGGAGCCGGACCGCTTGCAGAACGGACGGAACGGACGCACGGCATGGCAATGAAAGCCTATGCGTCCGTTCACATGCGTCCGTTCTGCCGGACCGGAGCCGGACCGGATCCGGGCCGGATCCGGACTCCGGCGTCCGTTCCAACATGCGCTATTTTTGGGTTCGGCTCCTCCGGCAGCCGTATCCGGGGCGGAGCCGGACTGCACCATCCGGCCAATACAAAGCAATGAGAACCGGAGAGCGCACAACACACTGGCTAAAAATCCGGATGTTCTACCCCACTTCCTATCCAGATTGTTGCGGCGATTTTGGATGGGGACACATGGGCAAGCATTTTGGAGTGGAGCAGCAGTGACTTTACACGAGCTGGAGATGTTGGCAGCATGTCGGAGGTGGAGGTGAGTGCTAAACAGCAGAGGGCCTGATTCCACAGGTCCCCCTTCTGCTGACCTCCCAGACCCCAACATTTTATTTGGTTTGTACTTAACTTTTGCCAAACGGATCCGGATCGCATCCTGATGAACACCTGATGCAACCTGACCGGATCCGGATCGGATCCGGATCAGAACCGTACGGTTCCGATCCGGATCCGGTCCGGATCCGGTCAGGTCATCCGGTCCGTTTGGCAGACAACCGCAAGTGTGAACCGGGCCTTACAGTTAAACAAGATGCTTTTCTGCTTACAAATCTTGCCAGTCAAAACACCAGATAAAGCTCCAAAAACTAAACATTTGTTTGATGATTCCATATGTTACTAATAAAAAAAATTATGAAAAATACCTAAAAGTCCCTTTATAGCATCCCTAATTTAATTTTGTGAAAACAAAAGATATAGATGTAAAGAACACTCACATAGCCACAATGACCCTTCCTGCCACAGTTACAGCAGTAGACCGTACGCTTTTGGGTGGAAGCAGATCTGGATTGCTTGATGGGGCCTGGCTTTACCTAAAATGAAGAAAAAACAATCATAAGATAAAAAAATGCACTTCAGCAATATTTTATTTATAAAAAAAATGCAGTGTCGTGTAAATTAAATTGTAAATAACTAGAGAAAGTAATGATTTACAAATCACAAATGTGTAACTGAAACTGTACAAAGATAATATAGCAAAAGTATATATTTACGGTATTTATATACTTTTTAACAACATATGTTCATCTTGAATTTTAAGCCAGAAAGCAAATTTGGGCTTGATTTGCAACATTATTTATTGAAACATAGTTACATAACCCAGAAACATTAAATCACTTGTAAGGCCACAGCTGGAGTATGGAATAGTTTTGGGCACCAAGTTTTTGGAAGGACATTAACATATTAGAACTGGTACAAAGACTGGCAACTAAATTAATCAGAGGGATGGAATGTCTCACTCACCAAGAAAGATTGGATAAACTGGGTTTATTTAGCTTGAGAAAAAAGGATGGCTAAAGTGTAACCTGATTAACATGTATACATACATCTGAGGGCATTACAAAAGCTTGCCAGATGAGCTTTATGCCCCTAGGCTTGTACAAAGGACAAGGAAACACGATCTGCATATGGAGGAAAAAAGGTTTTGCCATCTATATAGGAAGAGGTGCTTTACAGTAAGAGTTGTTAAAATGTGAAATATTTTACCACAGGAAGTAGTTATGACAAATTCTATATCTGTATTTAAAAGAGGTTTAGATGCATTACATACATTGAAGGACATCCGCGGCTATAATTACTAGTTAATTCCCAGCAAAGTTGATCCTGAGATTTTATTTGATTGCCACCTGGATTCAGGCAGCTGGTATTGTTTAACAAGAAAGAAATATGGCAGTCTCCATATTTTTATCAGTACAGTTGTCCTTTAAAGGTTAAATGGTGCAAGCCATGTTAGGGTTTTTTGCCTTCCACTGGATCAACTGGGATATGTGAGGGTGCAGGAGACAAAGATACACCTAATGCTTAATTATTATTTTTTTTCTGGTTTGACTTGATTTATGAATAACTTTTTCTCAACCAAACTATGTAATTATTAAACAGAACAAAAACAGAGAACATTGTAATTACAGAAAACCTGCAATGACAAAAAGTTCCCCTGGGGGTTCCTCACCTCGGTAGGGGAAAGTCTACGGATCCTATCGAGACTTCCCCCGTCCTCCTGTGTCCCACAGCAGTCTCGCTGTGCCCCTCTGAACGCGGGGATGTAAATATTTACCCTTCCGGCTCTAGCGCAGCAGCAGTATCGGCTCTCCGCTCGGAGATAGGCAGAAATAGCCAATCGCTGTTGGGCCACTCTACTGCGCAGGCGCAAATCTCCTGTGCCTGCATTGTAGAGCAGACCCGACGGTCGTCTATATCTATGCTGAGAGCCGCAACAGTGCCCCCCGCTGGAGCCAGGGAAGGTAAATATAGCAAGCCACACACAGCGTTTACATGTACACTGTCACTCTCCGCCACTCCCTGCCTTCTCTATTTTGCCGCTCCCCGCCTGTGTCTCTTCCCTCCAATCAGCGGGGAGGGAAGGGACGCGGGTGGGGAGTGGCGACATAGAGGAGGTGGGGAAGCGGCGGAGAATGACAGTGTACATGTAAACAGCCTGCTAGCGACACGCTGTGTGTCACTAGCACGGTGGCTTACTTTGGGGGGCATAGCAGAGCGCAGGGAGGGGCCTGGGGGGAGATAATAGAGCAACAGAGGCTGGGCATTATATGCAGACCCAGCCTCTGTATGCAATTAGGATTTGTAAAACCCACCTGGGGTTTTCTTTAAAGGACAACTGTAGCGAGAGGTACCAGTATATAAAGGCTGATATATTTATTCCCTCTTAAGCAATACCAGTTGCCTGGCAGCCTGCCTGATCTATTTGGATGCAGTAGTGTCTGAAACAGGAGCGGTCAGCCACACTATCTCAGAAAAAAACTTATATAAGTAGATAAATACTTGCTCTACTTACATAACATATGTATTGCACTGTCCACGTTTTGATTTTACTGATTTTTCTACAGTAAAAAAAAAGAAAATCCTTCTTAGCATTTCTCATTTTAACTGTGGCTATTTTGAAGCCAATCCTGATGTAATTTCCTCCCTTACTCTCCTCTGCCTGATTGTGTATGCATAGCCCGCCCTTCACTATAGAAAGTGCATTGTCTCAGCATGAGAAATATTGGCCAGAGAGGAACAGAGGTGTGGGAGGGGAAAACAGGAGGGAAAGAGGCTTCAGCCAATCAGGCATCATTAATTCTGAGGGGAAATAGAGAAGCAAAAAAAGACAACCCAGCATGCCCTGCAACTTCCTTTTTGTGTGCCAAATTTTGTGTGTACCAAATAAGAGTCAGGTAAACTGGGGAATGATCATTTATCAACAAGAAAAATAATAGTGATTTTAACTTTTGGATTACCTGGTTAGCATCCTTATTACTTGTTTACCAGATAAAAAACAAATAATTGATTTTTGATTTTATGCTCAACAGTTACGCTTGAATAACATTAGAAACAAGCATGCAGTTAATCTTGTTAGTTCCGAGATTAATGTCAGAAACTCCGGGTCTGCTGCATGCTTGTTCAGGGTCTATGGCTAAAAGTATTAGAGACAGAGGATCAGCAGGACAGCCAGGCAACTGGTATTGCACAAAAGGAAAAAAAAAATGGCAGCCTCCTACAGTTGTCCTTGAAGAAGGCTACAAAGCGCTATGGTGATTATGTGTCTTCAGCACAAGAAACCAATTGTTTACGTTTCCATGTGAATCTAAAGGGAACAGCACCATATCATTAGATTCACACAAGTTCAAGTACTGTTTAAAAATTGTGTCCTTAATCCAGGACAGGACAATTAGGGCTCGTTTCCACTATCGCGAATCTGCATGCGTCCAACGCATGCAGATCCGCACATGTAATGCAAGTGGATGGGCCTGTTTCCACTGTAGCGTTGTTGAGGTGCGTTTTTTTCAGCGTGAAAAAAACGCACAAAAGAGCCAACGATTTCGCCTGCGTCGGGAATCCGTGCGAATCGCCGCTAATGTATTTAATAGTAAAAACGCATGCGTTTGTTACATGCGTTTTTACCCGCGATTTCGCGTGCGATTTCGCACCTTTTTCAATTTTATTTAGCCCTGGCAGTGTCATGGTTAATTTCGCATGGCACCCTGCCATGCGAAATCGCAGGCGAAATCGCGGGTAAAAACGCATGTGGAAACGCATCCGCATGCGTTTTTACAAGCGTCGGAATGCAGCCGAAATCGCGTCGCAACAGTGGAAACAAGCCCTTAGAAAAAGTGAATACTATGACGATAAGATTAGCATAATGACCATGCTATTTAGCCGACTAGAGCAGCCTATTTTTTTGTATGGAGAAGGGGGAGAGAGGATGAGAACATTGTGCTGTGGGAAAATACACCAACAATTTGCCAAGAAACTCCAACCCACTGGATCAATAATCCCCTTAATAAAGTTGGTCCCAAAGGGTGTATGTGGCTTTACATAATGATCAACTTTTTCATCACTGAGAAATAAAACACAGAAACACAGTAGAACAATCATTAAAAATGAAAGACTAAAGCTGGGCAAAAACAGGCGAGTGTGTGTACATAGACATGTACCCGGAAGCAGAAAATGTGTGCTCCTGTTAGCCGCTATCGGGTGCCTGATAAATAGTCGAGGCCGCCCACTATGAAAAAAAATGCAACTCAAGCTTCCCAATATTTTAAATGGGCGTCTATGGGGCGTCCAATAGTTATCTATTTTTTTGCTAGTGCTTAAAAGCTCTTGCAGTGTGAACCAGCCATCAGAGAACACACAGGTTCGTGGAGATACAGGCAAAATGAGGAAGGTTACCAGACAAATAAATTGGAACAAGAGAGCAGCTGTTAAAATGCCACTACAAAGCAGCAAACAGATATTTGAACCCCTAACCAATGCTCACAAGCAGAAACAGCTGAAGAGGGCCCAGAACTGCATGATTTTCATAATTTTCAGTCTTGTTTGCTGGTGAGTTTAGAAAACAAAAATTATATATATATATATATATATATATATATATATATATATATATATATATATATATATATATATATATATATATACATATACATATACACACACACATATATATATATATATATATATATATATAAAAAAAGGGAGGTGATATATGTTAAACAACTACTCTTCTACCTTTATATTATTCAAGCGCTCACACCAATTTAAGAGGAGTCCCAGACGGTACCGCAGATGAACGCAGGAACACTGCTGTGATAGACTGGAGGATAGCAGGAACGAGGCCGGGTGGTTATACTGGGAAGATAGGGAGAGCCCGCTAGCAAAACTCTAAGCTTGTCACAAGATGCAGCCAAATGTGAGTGGATTCTTTGAATACATTTTAAAGTTTTAAAGGCATATTGCCCTATGATCATTGTTATTGTTCTGAGGTAAATCACTGGTGTGTCATGACAAGAGGAAGAGAGTACAGCAAGTGATACTGATCGAGTGGCGAGGGGAGCCCAGTGAATGCTCCACAGGTCTGAGCAGGCTACTGTAGGGGTAGCCCAGCTGACTTGGTGAGTCGTGTACAATACGGGTGTCGGTGCAGGTTTACTCATGTAAAGTTGTTGATGCGCTGATGTGATATAAAGGACTTTGTGAATTACTCTTGTACCTAGCAATAGGTACTAGAGTTTTACAAAATGAGTTCTACCCCACTTTAAGAACAGTAACTTGCTTTACAAATTGTGTGTTTGTAGGTGTTAGTGCTTCCCTATACATAACCCATGGATGTCTAAAGTAGTTTTATAGTACTAAACTACCTCTGGCTGCTGGGGAGGTCTATAGGCCTTTTTGTTTACCTGTATTCCTGTCCCGTACAAGTCAAAGGCCTGTAACCCACTACAAATCACTAGCGCGATCGCCAGCGCTTTTAATTAGCTTTTTGTAAGCAATTTCATGAGCGTTTTCTGGCACTTTTGTGAGTAATTTTAAAAAATGTAAGCTTTTTGTCAGCGATTTGCGATTTTAATTCTGAGTGGTCCTTTCAATTTATTTTTTTTTTTTTTACAGTTTGCAGCCATTTAAAATCACACACCAATGGCTATGTGTAGCGATTCATGAGCTATTTGCCAGCGCTTCAAATACTTTACATTGAAGCGCAAACGCTCCCAAAATGCTGCATGTCCTGCGATTGCGATTTTGCTCATCGCAATCGCTACTGTGGAAATTGTTACATTTATTTACATTGGCAGAGTGTTTAGGGAAAGCGCTTGCGATTTGAAGCGCTCCCAAATGCTCAAAAAAGCGCTCTAGTGGGTTCCAGGCCTCAAGGTGTTTAGTACAAAGGCTTTGATCAGTTCCAACTGTCTACTTGCCTTAAGATAGGCTAATAATGCCAAGTTGAAGCTGAATTATACAAATGTTACTGCAAATGCTTTAAGTGTAAGATTTGATTAGTCCATTTACATTTTAGATTTTAATAATAATAACCATGATTATGTATCATAATAATTAGCATAATTCTTATCCCTCTAAAATGTATTTGCACCTCAATGGCAAGCCCTACTGATGTGGACTTTGGTACCTGTAGATTTGGGCAAGACATTTAACTACTTCACCTCCAACCAGAGCAATTTTCACCTCTCAGCGCTCCTTCCATTTATTCGCCTATAACTTTATTACTACTTATCACAACAAAACAGTCTATATCTTTTTTCCCCCACCACCAATAAGCCTTGGGGGGGGGGGGGGGGGGGGGGTACTTGTTAAGAATTATTTTCTGTTAAAACTGTTTAAACTGGAAAAATAGGAAAAAATTGAAAAAGTTCATTTCACAGTTTTTGTCCATTATAGTTTTAAAATAATAAATGCTAACGTAATTATAACCCACACATTTTATTCGACCATTTGTCCTGGTTATTGCAACATTTAAAAATTTTCCCTAGTACAATGTATGGCACCAATATTTTATTTGGAATTAAAGGTGCATTTTTTCAGCCCATAATTTATAAAGTAATAATAATATACTCTCTTGACATACATATTAAAAAAAGTTCAGTCCCTAAGGCAACTATTCATGTATTTTCTTTTATTTGTAAAAAAAATATATATATATATATATTTTCCCCAAAAAATATTTTGAGGTAACTATTGGGGAGTGTGGGAGGTCAGTGGTTACTTTAAAATGTAAAAATAAGTTCTAAATAGGTCCTTTATTGGAAAAAAAAAAAGTAGATGTAATTTTACTTTTTGGCCGCAAGATGTCCTCACCACTCACTTTCCTCTACGCATAGAGGAAGTGATGTGTGGACGTGGTTTATGAATGGCAGCGCCGTCTAATAGATGGCTGCAGTCATTCACATGGGGACTTAGATCAATGAATGGAAACATTCATTCATCTAGCGGCTACCAATCGGTGGCGGTAACGAGCCTGAGGGGTGGGCAGGAACGCGCGGCTGGAGGAACGTAGTAGCTACGCCCCTGCAAGCAGTTGTGGCATTTTACAAAGACGTAGTTACTCGTCCCGGGGGAGGGGAGTGGTTAATAAACATAACGTAAACATATTTGGCTCTGTCATGTAGCTTTTTAAAAATATATATATATATTATAGTTAATTATATATATAGTTATTATAAATTGTTTTAGCTAAAGTGAAACTATAGCAAGTATCCATTACCAGCTGAAGCAGGTATGGATTTACATCACAGGAGCCTATAGGCATAGATGTCCTAGCAACTTAGACTTCACCCTCCATGGACCTACAAACCCTCGCCGAACCGCATCGCAAGTGTACTGGCTGGCCCAGATGTTTCTCTCTTACTTCCCTTACCCGTCATAGGTAGCTACAGGTGCCCCTTAGGCCCGGTTCACATTAGCGTTCGCTATCAGGATTTTCCGGATCGGATCCGGAACGCATACTGTACAAACGGAACGTACGTTCCGCATAGCAATGTAATGTCTATGCGGACGTTCACACGCGTCCGTTCCGTACGTACCGGAGCCGGATCGGATCCGGACTCTCTTCCAACATGCGCTATTTTTGGGTCCGGATCTCCGGCCCACGCATCCTGACCGGAGCCTGACCGGAGCCTGACAGCACCATCCGGAACACAGAAACCAATGGGGAACGGAAGGCACAGAACACACTGCCTACAAAAACCTGACATTCTACCCCACTTCCTATGCGTATCCAAGCGGACATTTCGATGGGGACACATGGGCCAAGCATGTCTGGAGTGGAGCAGCAGTGACAGACATGCTGGGGCTGTTTTGGCAGAATGTCGTGGTGGAGGTGAGGCCTACAGCGGAGGAACCTGATTCTACCTTCTGCTGACCCCAACATTTTTTTATTTAATTTCGCTATTTTTTGCCCACGGATCCTGATGGCAGCCTGATGCAAACGGACCGGATCCTGATCGGAACCGTCAGGATCCGGTCCGTTTGCAAGGCAAAACGCAAGTGTGAATGGGGCCTTAGTATTAGGCAGCCAGAAGTATCCTCAATACTAAGTAGCTAGAGGTGCCCTCTAGTATTAGGTAGCTAGAATAACTCCAGTATTATGTAGCTAGAGGTGCCCCCAACCAGAGATGGATTAAGATAGAATGGGGTCCTAGAAAAGGTAGATTTGGGGCCCCCTTGTGGTCCTTTTGGTAAGCTGAAGTAGAGAGCGGTCAGAGAAGGTGGCAGGTGGGCCTCTTGACACCCACTAGGCCCCAGGCACCTGCCTAGGTTGCCTGGTGGATGAGCCTGCTCTGCCCCTGACTGAAGGGAGATCCCGTCAGTAAAATTCCGAAAGCAGGGTGAGTAACCTCTCATTTACACTCTCACCAGGACTCTGCAAAGGGAAGGAAGGTGGGAGGGAGGCACTGCCTACAGTGCCTTATGGTATATCCGGCCCTGAGCTGAAGTGTCACTGCCTACAGAGATTTCAAGCATCCCCCCACAGCCTTTGTCCATATAAGGGGCAAGGTTGCATGGCTGAGTTTTAGGCTCCCTGCACACTGCAAATCCACTTTGTGATTCCGATTCCGTTTCCAATTTGCAATTCCGATTTTCCCTGAATACAATCTACAGAAAAACGGAGGAAAAAAACGCAGCGTGTAGTAATGTTAAAAATCGGAATTGGACTCTCATGCAGTGTGCAGGGAGCCTGACACTGTTGACTTCATTATCAAATTGAAAATATTTGTATTAAAAATATTCACTAATTTGTAAATATCTCCACGTGTAACTTCTGTGACTGTCACACATGCACCCCCTTTTTTGTAATAAGACATAACTTGATTAAACAAGATTCTCATACATATCTTGTGAAAAAAAATCTATAATCATCTCTTTGCATGAGCAGCCAATGAAAAAGGTAGCTTCAGGATTATGACCATCTCAGCATGGATGGATAAATAACAGATCCCTAATGGACATCCAAGAAAGAGCTACCCACTTGCTACCAGCTATAGAGGAATATCACCCTTCTGTGAAACAATGGAAGAATAAGCTGATACATGACTTGGTTATACACATTTTCTAGACTGAAAAGAAGTCAGTGCTGAAAGACTACTATATTTATGTTGTAAAACTCATTCCTGGGGATGAACTGAAAAATATTCTGTGCTATGAAAATCATAAGGAGAGATCTCTGCTCTCCTTTTGTTGTATTTAAATCATGTATATTTTGTTAGTCAATATCCCCAAGATTAGTTGACTATAAATATATAGGAAGTACAGGCCTAGAAGATAGCATTACCTTTAAGAAGCCCATCCCATCTGCTTTTGTTGCTGGGAACCTTTCATGCATGAATGCCCTCAGCAAATATCAGAAGATAAAGTATGAGCCTACCACGCCAAGGATTTAAGTCCTAATGTCTCCTCAAAGTGCTGCAGATGTAAAGATTACAAATCATTTTTTCTTAAATGTGATTTTTTACATAACCCTTTTTCTGCTTGAGTAGTTAGTCCAGAATGAATGAATGCTATTAAAACACTTAATCATTATCTGGGAAACTGGCCTTCACTACCAGGAATCTCCATGACAAAGAGCAGAAGATCAGACGGGCAGAATGCCTCAGCACACTGAGTCTGCTGGCAATATTATATGCAAATGGATGCTCTGGGCGGCTTCCCTTGTGACCTTCAACTGGCCCTTATCGGAAGTGCCTCACATTTGCAGTTTGTTACCAAGACGAGGCTTATTACTGTGCATGATCAAGTTTATTAATTAAACACAGATCATCCCAACATGAATAATTACATATACGTATACTTTTCAAAGGTGACTTGCGATGACATCTACACAATCCAACATTCACTTACTAATCATAAAGCAATGTATATTTATCCTCCTTTTGTAAAATACACATATCGGCTTTGTTCCCTAGTAAGGCAGTGGCTAAATGGGTTCTGCTTTGGTAAATAACATATGTAAATGAATGCTGAAAGGCTCTGTCAGTGATGGGAGAAGTGGCAGCGTCTTCACAGGAAGAACAAACCTTCAAGAAATCTTTAATATCTTGTATACTTGTATCACGGTATATTACACATTTGACTTTCATGCTTACTGAATAATATGTTCATTATGATGATTACCGTATGTGGATTTGTAGATACTCCTATTGTTTATCTGTATAGGAAGCAGCATTCAGGTATGCAGGATAAAACACATTTTACATAAGATGACTTTAGCTATGCTTTGATTAAAAAGTGCAGTTGTGAGTGCTTGGGCTGAAAAATTGTAAAAAAGTACATAAAACATAGCACAACCCCAAACAGTATACATCTCTCCTATAATCTTATTTTGTTAGATTATGGAAGTAATGCTTTGTTGTTGTACAAACATATTCATATACATTTGCAACATAAATTTACAGTTTCACCCACATGTACTTCCCATTACCACATACTTTTGATAGTCATATGTCCTCTGTAACAGCACTTTTTCTTCTGTTCCCAAATATTAACCATTTAAAGGGACTCCGAGCAACTCTCGTGGGCATGCCTTTAAGCCAGACGACTTCCAACAAAGTCGTGCTATGACCCCTCTGGAAGAGTCTCTTGCAATGGTCATACGTGTCACTTCCTCTTCCTGCTTCATTCAGTGATGCACTTCTCTAACAGAGAGGACAGGGGTGACCCGTAAAAATATTTGGTGTAGAACGGCGATTCAGGCATCAAATGAAAGGGGAGAGCTACAGAAAGGGCTAATTGAAATCCACTCCCTGCTTTGATTTTGACCTGGCTGGCAAGGCGTAGATTTGACCTCACAGACACCGCACATTTTCGTCGCTCCCGCTGATCTCAGTGCTGTCTCCCCACAGCTCACTCGCCCTGCCGTCTCTATGATAGCAGAGCCCTGCGAGCGGGTCAGGAGCCAATTTCATTGGCTCCTGACAGTGTCTATCAATGTAAGCAACTCCCAGTGTCTTACATTGAAAGACATGGTCAGGAGCCAATGAAAGCGGCTGATGACCGGCTCACTGGAACTCTTCCGTCATAGAGAAGGCAGAGTGAGTGTCCTGAAGAGATCTTGGTGTGCGGTGTGAACGGCAGTTGCGGCAGGTTGCGGCAGGTATATGCGGCAATTCATCGGTATTCCACTATTTCTGATACCAGCGATTTCTGGTCCTTAAGGGGGCAGAGACCACTGGTACTTAAATGGGTAAAATAAAAATATTGCCAAGTTAAAAAAAAGTACCACAGCCCACTCAATGCAGTGGTCACTGCTAATGTCTGCAAAGGTAACTGATCTGGTAATGATAAAGCTAAAGTGAAATAAATAAACTGACAAGTCAGTGTGCTTATAAAGTGGTCATAAAGTTTCAATTTAGATCTGCTCTTATAAGCAAATGTGCATAATTTCTAAATAAATCTGTTGTGAATATATAGAATGATTGTATTTAAAAAATGTCTCCACAATGAAGTACTAAATAGTATATTGATTTTTTGCTGACTCCCTTGCATAGCAAAACTTTTATGCAGCTATTTGTATGTTGAAAATGGATTGTCATGCTGTCTAACAATTTTCTCATAGATTAAGGGTAAAAGCTCTAACAAAAAACCTAGCCAACACCAAACCTTCGCCCACAACCTATACCTATTTCCTTCATAAACTATGTTGAATGTTAATCTTAACCTCTTAATACCTAAAGAAATTCCCCCAAGAGCCTTAGTGATGAGAGAAGGAGAGGCTGCATAACTAAATGGCCTAGGCTAAACTTCAATATATAGGTAGAGGAAGGGTTTCTGATGCTAAATGCAGAATAGTTAATGTAAACGTGGGTATATAGTAGAATGCACTACCTGAATAAGGTAGTACATTCTACTATATGCAGTTACAGTGCCTCTTTAATGGATATAAGTCTAACAATAACCCTGGAACTAGCATTAAAGCCCTTCTTCTTGTTTAGTGTATCATCTCCCTTTTGGCACCCTCATCAGATTAACAGGTTATAAAGCACCAGTTAGTCACCAGATACTTAGCTAATGGAGACTTTCCCTCACTTGCCTAGATACAGGTATCTGGACATCACCCTGTATCTTTACAGAGAAACATCTGGGGAAGGTTGAGTGATACTCCAGAATAACCCATGGTACATTTTACCAGTATGTTAGATTCTTAGCAAACACCCTACCATATGAAAAGAATAGGACAGAGGATACAATGTCCATAATAGGGGATGGCCAGCAGGGGGAAAGATCATTAGCTATCTGTAGCTATCTCCTGGATTTTTCATCGTTGCTAAAGGTGAACAGGGGGGCTATGCCACTACTCACACAATTTGCATAATGATACAGCCGTTCCAGAGGAGTTCTCTTTGGAAAAAGTAGGCCGAGAGATCTGTGCACAAAGTATGGAGCTGCCGAGACAGAGAGATTTGCTTCCTTTGGACACAGAGCCATCACCTGTCCCTACATAGTTCCTCCCTCTGCTCCATACTGTGGAACAAAAGGAAGAGCTGGTCAGAGTCATTACTCAGAGGAAAAGACCAACTGATCTCCTCTAGCTCCTCCCTGACTACAGCAAGTCGGTGATTAGTGGATGAGACGTTTGGACTTCTCATAGGTTGCTGTTATCACAGGCAGGCAGCATCAAAAATATTGGTCAGAAAGAAAGCAGTGCAAACCCAGCCAACCAGGTAGAAAAATAGTAATTCAAAAATGGTTTATGTGCTATTAAAGAAAACTTTCTGAATGGCAAATGATGAAATATTTCCCACAACACAAATTAGAACAATAAGCGCTTTAACCACTTGTGTAATTTGAGATAGATTATCTATGTCCAGTAGATCTTCAGTTCCTGTCCAGTGACGTCATCTACTAATTCAGACGGCCACCGCGCTCTCACTGCTGCCAATTAGAGGGTAGATTAATTAATCATTAATCTATGTCTCCATGTCAATGATCGCCGGCATCAATGAGTACGCTAACAGGAAATAATGTGCGAGGACATCTTGTGGACAAATAGTAAAATTACACCTACATTTATTTTAATAAAAAAAGACCCACACATACATTTAAAAATAACACTTTACCTCCCACACTATCCCATAATTACCCAAATAAACCTTTTGTGAAAGGAAAAAAAAAACCCATAGTTATCTTAGAGACTGAACTTTTTAATATGTATGTCAAGAAGGTATATTACTTTTGAAAATATGGGCTTGTAATTAGTGATGGACGCAAAACTGAGAAAAATGCACGTTTATTTCCATATAAAATATTGGCGCCATACATTGTACTAGGGAAATATTTTAAATGTTGTAATAACTGGGACAAATGGGCAAATAAAATGTGTGAGCTTTAATTATGGTATCATGTATTATTTTAAAACTATCATGGCCAAAAACTGAAAAATAATAATTTTTTTCTCATTTTTCCTGTTGAAATGCATTTAGAATAAAATAATTCTTAGAAAAATGTACCACCCAAAGAAAGCCTAATTTGTGGCGGAAAAAAAAAGATAATTTTGTTGTGATACGTAGTAATAAAGTTGTAGGTGAATGAAAGTAGCGCTGAATGGTGTAAATTGCTCTGGTACAGAAAGGAAAAAAAACTCATTAGTGAAGTAGTTAAAATATAACTATTCATTATTGTTAACACTAACCTAGCCTAAAACTTTTCCTGTCAATTTGTGTTATAAAGTCTACCAACTTAACCTTCTTCTAAAAGGGCTAAATTCCTGGCTGTAACATTAATTATTTCGCGATTATGTTTTGAGTAACAGAGTGATCAAGCAGCTCTAGTTGACCCAAAGCCACAATTAAAGTGTAGGGGACTAAAAGAGACCAGAAAGCCCTCCTACTGAAAAAGCAATGCTTAGTGTGGTTTGCCTTCTTCAAACAGAAGGTATTTGCGATAATTCAGATTTAAGTGTGTAACTGTGGTTGAGATTAGCTCACATTGATGACACGGTCAGGAGCCAGTGAAATCAGCGGGAGCGGCAAGAGCAAAATTTACGCCTTGGCAGGAATAACAGCTCCCAAACAGGGTGTAGATTTCAATAAGTGTCGCCTGAAAGCGGTTAATGTCTGCATGTGATCTGATCCTTTCAGCCAGTGGCTCCCTAACAAGGTCAAACACCAGTGAAGAGAGGGGGCAACCTGGTCAGTTACCATTAGTTATAAAAAAAAAAAAAAGAGGTCTTTGAGAGAAGACCATCATTAAGTACCGTACTTACGCTGAAGGTTTAGTGTAAATGGACATTACTGCTAGTTGGAAAGCAAGGGAAATTCAGTTTTTTTCAGAATGACCTTGGGGTAAAGCCAGTTTACTCTGTGTAAGGTTTTTTTTGCTTCCAAAGTCGGCACAGAGAAAGCTTTTCATAACATTCCGCTGCCTGCATTACAATTAAAAAACAGACCTGGTTCCATCCGAGGCTTGGCAGCCTTTAACAAAACCTACTTGGTCATTTTTAATTAAATTTGTAGGATATTTAATAATCTGGATGCTAGGATCTTAGAGAAAAGTTTTAGATCTGAATTTGAAAGGGAAATCAGACTACAATTGGCCAGATCTGCAGTATTTTCTCCTGGTTTTGGGATTGTGGTAATTGTTGCTTGTAACATCTCCTCAGGGAAGTAACCAGTCCTTAGGGGAGTGTACATACAGGTGCCAAGTGTGGTATTAGAATGTCTGCATAGCACATTATAGTATTTCACTACTCAGCCCATCTGGGCCTGGTACTTTCAAAAGTGCCAGAGCTGAAATCAATATGAGAAACCGGGGGAGCAGGTATGTATGGTGAACTATCCTGAGGCTCACTGCTCCCCCGTTCTCCATTCTTCTGCCCCTCCACTGCCTGTAAATGCTCTCCAGCATCCTCTTCCGGGTCGCAGGTGTTGGGCATCACTGTGCCTGCCCTGGCCCGGCTGCGCACGTCCTACAGCACGCAACCATGTCCGGGAGCGCTCTGCGCATGACATCATCAGGCAACAGAGGGGCAGAATGGAGAACAGGGGAGCGGTGAGCATCAGGACAGCACACCATATATGCTTGCTCCCCCCATTTCTCATATTGATTTCGGCTCTGGTATCCTTTAAGTGATTTAATTGCTTTTAGCCTTTGTAACGTTTCTGAAATGTTGGGGAGATTTACAGTGGCTAAGAAAAGTCAACTATTGTTTTTTAGGTTAATTTCTTTCCACATCGTTTTTTAGATTGTACAGTGCTGAATAGAAATCAGCAAAAAAAACTATATTTCTTTACGATTAGTTTTTTAAAAAATTTTATTCTCCTTTAGTATCTTTGATATGTTTGCAGTTAGTTTTAAGAGTCTTATTTTTAATTTACCAAGCTAAAAAAAAAAAAAATCTCCTGGCTTGTTTCCTTGTTGGAAGTAATACTTTAGCTTAGACTTCTTTAACCACTGGAGGACCACAGTGGTACCCCCCCCCCCCCTAAAGACCAGGCTGTCATGTTCATAATTGGCCACTGCAGCTAGAAGGCCAAGCTGCAGGGCCGCACAACACAGCACACGAGTGATTCCCCCCCCCCCCTTTTCTCCCCACCAACAGAGCTCTCTTTTGGTGGGGTCTGATTGCCCCTCTTGTGATTTTTTTTTTTTTATGAATATTTATGTCCATTTTTTTGTACTGTTTTTTACTAATTCTGTTTTTGTCTTGTTTTTTAAATCCCCTCCCTCCCCCCCGCCAGCCAATCACGCGATCGCTGTCTTAGGCTTCTGCCTATGAGAGCTGATCGCTCCCTTGTCCCCCAGGGGGACAGCCGTGTGCTGATCGCAGCGTTGTACTATGTAAATAGACGGCGATCACGCCGTCTAACAGTCTCCCGAGCGGCAATAGCCGCTCGGAGACTGAAGGCGGCGTGGAGCTCCGCCCCCCGAGAAGGAGATGCGCGCGCAGCCTGCACAGGATCTCCTTCAGTAGCTGGCTCCAGGACCTGATGCCAATCGGCGTTAGGCAATCCTGGGGCTGCCGCCATGCCACGCCCATTGGCGTGAAACGGTCGTAGAGCAGTTAAAGTGACACTGAAGCAAAAAAAAACAAAACAAAAAAATCTAACTTATAAATGGATAAGGAATAGAACATTAGTAGCAAAGAAATTAGTCTCATATTTTTAATTTTCAGTTATATATATATATATATATATATATATATATATATATATATATATATATATATATATATATATATATTATAGCATTGCATCATATTGTCATATTTGCAGTTTGCTCTGTTTTGTAGTTTAACATACAGAGTGTGGTTTGTAGAGCTAATGATCCTTTGAATGTGTCTTCTCACTGAACTTTATCTGAAGCAGTCTGTCACTGTGTCTTTGATGTATGGTGCTCCAGAAATCAAGGACCAATTTGGTCATGGAGCTCAGAGAAGCTCTTTATCATAGATAACGACTGCATTTTCTTAATTCTTCCTGTACTGGAAGCAAAATATGACTTGTTTCTTTGCTATTAATGTTCTATTTCTTAGCTGTACTACACATACAATTCATTATTTCATGAGTTTATTTTCACTTCAGATTCTCTTTAAGGCCTATTCATATTGAAAGATGTACAAGTTTTGTAAAGATATAGGTTTCTGTTTGAGTAGACACAGGTGGCCTGATCCAATTAACTTTTTATCCTAAGTTATACTTTCACATCTTATCTATAAATGCTTTTTAAGCCACCAGAAGGTATTTCCTTCCTCGCCATGTGGTGCCCTGGATCAAAGAAGTCTGTGAGCCTGCTCGGTTGCTGCTGCTTTTAACTGCGGGTCATCAGGATCTACGACGTGTCGCCTCTCTGCCCAGTCTATTTAGTGGTGTTGAGAAAGCTGTGGGCGCCGGTAAGAGACGGTTTAGTGGAGCACTGTATCGGAGCTTAGGCGTTAGGTGGCCATTGTATTGCACTTAACACCAATATACAATGGCCCAGTGTATGAAATGGACTGGTTGGGACATGGTTGATCTGCCATATAAGGAAGTTCAGCTGACTTCAGGGACACTGCCCAAGCTCAATTACTCCAGAATGGCAGCATATCTAAAGTGGTGAACTGTATAGCAGGGATGGCTTGCCAGAAGTCAGGCTTCATATATTTTCTATAACTCAAAGCCACACATAAGTACCAGGATGTTGAATTCCACAATATGTAAGAAACAGTTCAAGTCATATACATAGGCCACTAACTATAAATGTACTGTATTATAGTTGAGCTGTAACACAGATTTTTCATAGACCGTAATGTTTTAAAGGGAACTATGCCATTACTCACACCAGCTTTATATATATGATACAGCTGTTCCTAGAAAATATCTCTTTAGAAAATGCAGTCATGTGACAGGAAGTAGGAAGCTGGCAGCAGAATGGGCATTTTCCAGGTGGTGAACAGCTTTCACTCCTCAACTTTTTGATATGCTGGTGAGAGATTAACTCTTCCTGACAAGCCACCAGCACTGCAGCTCAGCAGATTCTTAACTCCTTTTTCCCTATTTATCTGAGAGGGGGCAACAATCTGTGGGACCTTCTATTAAATGGAACTCGAAGTGAGAGGAATAGGAAGGCTGGCATATTTATTGCTTTTTAAACAATACCAGTTGACTGGCTGTTGTCCTGATCTTGTGTCTCTAATACTTTTAGCCACAGATCCTGAACAAGCATGCAGCATATCAGGTACTCTGACTCGGCTGACTCAGGTTTTATTGAATTAGCCATATTCTTGTTCCAGGGTTTTGACTCACACTACTTATGCCAGAAGATCAAAGGGGCTGCCAGGCAACTGAAACTGTTTACAAGGAAATAAATAGGGAAGCCTACATATCCCACTCACCTCGAGTTCCCTTTAAAAGGATTTGTGTACTTGGGCCTTTCACTCCTGTTTCTATTGTGGTTAGATTCAATGTGTCCTGCTCTGTGAAGGTTGTACAGAGATTATAACAAACCTAATGCTGGGGATACAAGGTACGTTTCTGTACCGTGTATCGACCAGCTGATCCGGCCAGCTGATAATATTCAGCTGGCCCGATCATGCCGCTCGACCCGCGCCTGCTCGATTCCCGCCGGTGGACAATGGCAGGGAATCGAGCGGTGATAAGGAAGCGCCGGCAGGGACGAGCGGCAATCGATCCGTGCCGGCATCGAGCCGCTGACCCGATCCGGCGCAAAGAACAAGCCGTGTATGCCCGGCATTAGACAATGTATAAGTGACCCCAAACTTCTGAATAGTAGTGTACGAATTGTACTGCACCTACAGGATAAGCATAAGCATCAGGGAACAAACTACTTACTAAAGTGGTCTGAAACGCCGACATAACATTCAATAAAAATGTGTTTTCCTACTTTTTATTACTCATACAGTTATCATATTTGCTTTTGTGCAAAAGTAATATTGTCTGTTTATTAATGACCTAGTAGATGCAGTAGTAAGCAATGTTGCTATTTTTGCAGATGATACAACATTGTGCAGAATCATCAACTCTCAGGAAGATAGGGACATATTGCAACAGGATCGGGATAAGATGGTTATATGGGCACATAAATGGCAGATGAAATTCAATGTTGAAAAATGTAAAGTCATGCATTTTGGTTGTACCAATGGTCTAGCACCATACAAAATAAATGGGATACAGTTGGGGACATCAAACTTGGAGAAGGACTTAGGAGTACTCATCGACAACAAGTTAAATAATCGTACTCAATGCCAAGCCGCTGCAGCTAAAGCTAACAAAATTTTGGGATGCATTAAAAGGGAAATAAAAACTCGAGATGCTAGCATAATATTGCCTGTTTAACTCTCTAGTAAGTTTCACTTTTCCCCAAATGCTGTAAAACAAGCGTGGCTCTTTTAAAGTCATCAGTACAGCCCATAATCTGTACAGAGCATGAGCGTGATTTCACAGGCATAGCTGCAGGACGGGGAGGGCACAAGGCAGAAGGGGAGGACAAAATGCTGGGGGGTGGGCACAATGCTGATGGTGTACTTGCAAGCCATTAGCATGTGGAGAAAGATGTAGGTGCTACTACAAATATAAATGTGTGTCTGTTCTAGACACTACAATGTACCAGATATAAACTTTGTATATTCATCTAACTGTACACAGTGCATAAACTACACATATGTATTGCCATTCAACTTATTTTTGACAGGAGGTAGCCTTTAAATCAATAACCAAGGCCACTGTGTATATACAGTGGTTTGCAAAAGTATTCGGCCCCTTGAAGTTTTCCACATTTTGTCATATTACTGCCACAAACCTGAATAAATTTTATTGAAATTCCACGTGAAAGACCAACACAAAGTGTTGTACACGTAAGAAATGAAAATCATACATGATTCTAAACATTTAACCACCTTGGCGGTAATGACGAGCTCAGCTCGTCCATGACTGCTGCGGTGGACTGCTCAGGCCCTGTTTGAGCAGTCCAGGCTCAATTTTTTTATACACGCAGCTAGCAAAGTGCTAGCTGCATGTCTTATGCGATCGCTGCCGATGCGCCCCTACCCGCCGCGAAAGAGGGCCCCCCCCACAGACCCCTTGCGCAGCCTGGCCAATCACCGCCAGGTTGCGCTATGGGGTGGATCGGGACTCCCTCTGACGTCACAACGTTGATGACGTCATTCCGGTCGTCGCGACGGGGGAAGCCGTAAAGGAAATCCCGTTCAGAACAGGATTTCCTGATGCTAGCATAATATTGCCCATTTAACTCTCTAGTAAGGCCACATCTGGAATCTGGAATTCAGTTCTGGGCAGTTTTAGAGCAGGTACAGAGACGAGCAACAAAATTGATACGTGGGATGGAAGGTCTCACTTACCAAGAAAGGTTAGATAAACTGGGTTTATTTAGTCTAGAGAAAAGACGCCTTAGAGGGGATCTTATTAACATGTATAAATACATCAGAGGGCAATACAAAAGCTTGGCGGATGAGCTTTTTGTCCCTAGGCCTTCTCAAAGGACTAGAGGACATGATCTGCGCATGTAGGAAAAACGTTTGAGCCATTTATTTAGGAAAGGGTTCTTTACAGTAAGAGTGATTAAGATGTGGAATGCATTGCCACAGGAAGTAGTTATGGCAAATTCTATACCAGCATTTAAAGGGGGCTTAGATGCTTTCTTTGCGTTGAAAGACATCCATGGCTACAATTACTAGGAAATGCCCAATGATGTTGATCCAGGGATTTTATCTGATTGCCATCTGGAGTCGGGAAGGAATTTTTTCCCTTTTGGGGCTAATTGGCCCATGCCTTGTAAGGATTTTTTGCCTTCCTCTGGATCAACAGGGATATGTGAGGGAGCCGGCTGGTGTTTTACTTTGTTCTCTGGTTGAACTCGATGGACGTATGTCTTTTTTCAACCCAAATAACTATGTAACTATGTAAAATTGGAATGCAAACAAAGATACTGTTATCTCCAGTTTGGATGCAGATTTGAAGCTGAATAGCAGGACAAAGTGCTTTGTTTAAACATTTCAGTGATGTTCTGCAAAAAAAAAAAAATTCTGGGATAGTAGCTTTCAAGCTGTGAGGAATCTTTTAGCGCAAAGTAGAAATGCTGACTTTCAGACCACTTTAAAAACCTTTTCAAACTGCCACTTCCCACATTCCTGTCTTCCAAGTTAACCCAAAAATTATATTTCTTTGAATCAGTGCTTACTACATCATAAAATACAGCATAAATTATACAAATAAACTGGCGATGTTCTGTTAGGTATGTAAGGAAATGTAGAGAGAGACAATCTCATTATCATAGTGTACATTCATGATAAAAAGTCAGGCAGAAATATTTATCATTAAAAAAAAAGTTATACGATTCCTAGATAGGTGCTCCTTATGTTTTTCATATTAAAACGGCCATGTTTATTACTTCCTGAGTGTAATATCTTTTCTCCTTTTTTCTCATTTAACGGATCACCAAAGTCAACCTAGAAAGCAGCATCTTCTCATGTGAAACGTGAGGAATTACACTGCTCATTTCCATGGATTGCCACTCTATGATAAATAAGCCACGGCCATGGGTCTCACTAACAGGTCCAAATAATGAATTCTCACTCATGCTAATGCACAACGGTGCCTTTAAAGCTTTATTGTTGCTTTCTTTTTTGTCTTTAGGGCTAATCCAACTGTCAAGAGAAGGAAGAGAGGACGATAACTTGGTCTCTGACAAATCAAAACTTAGCTCCCAGTTCCCAAAGAGAAAAAGACTGAAATGTTAACCAGTGGTCTCTTCTGAAAGGACAGAAAGTCTACAGCATTTGTGGAACAATGAATAATATATGCAAGATCGTCCGATAGCAGCAATTCACTCCATGAATAAAATGGAAATCAAAGGCTTCGAAATCTTCATGGCTTAAATTGCATCCCAATTTTCCAGATAAGGTGGTGACTTTTATCCACTGGTCCATTGCTAATTTTACATGCAACGCAGAAATGCTATTCAAATGCAGCCAAAGCCTTAAACTTCAGCAGCTTCCCCGTATAGATCTCAGCACAGTTATCTTTCCTCCATTTTAATTTTAAAGTGACTTAGCAACAGCTTCTCTTAAAATCCCCAGAGGCTGCCTACAGTATAGAACATCACAGGCACTTACAATTTATGACAAGATACTAAATTCTTCTTTGCAGTTATGTGCTACTTTAAGTGAAATCACTTTGAAAAAAAAAGATATACTACAGGTAGCTATATTTTATTTTCCATCTTAAACATATCTGGATCTTTATAGTCCTATTTTTTTCCCCTCTTAAATGTATTGCTTTTTCTACACTTCACACTGCAGATGGACTGCATAAATAAGCAATGTGCTATGAGGCTTCAGACTAGCCGATAAAACCCCTTTCAATTTTCATGCCAGCTTCTTCTTTTGTAATTCAAATTTGGCTGAAAACTGGCAGCTCTGAAAACTGAAACAAGCACTGCCACAAATACCTTGTAATACTATCGACCTTGTCTGCCCATGCAGTGAGAATGGGGGATGCATATGTGTCTGTAGTCATCCAGATAACATAACTAATTTTTCCCCCCTTTGGATAAAAGTAGACAACGCAGGCCTTTGGATATGAAGTCATTACTGAGGGGAGTGGAGACCAAGCCTTTTGCAAATGTGGTGTGCTAAGTGCACAAATATATACACACATGTATTTTATCAAGTCAGATCAGCATGTACACATGAACAAAATTACCTTGCGTTACAGGCAGTAAGCAAGGCATGATTAAGTGTTTAAAGAGTACCTCAATTATAAATTACAGTTTTCTTTAAACCTAATAAGTTGCCAAGAAAAATGAAATCACTCATAATAAAGTATGATTTTCTCACCCCAGGGTCTGTATTCCACATATGGGCTTAAAATCCCCACCCCCTGTAAAAATTTGGCCCTGGCAATTTTTGTTTCCTATCCATGGAGGCAAAGAAAGGTGGAGGATTGATGTCATGACTCCACCCCCATGTCCTTCTCCCAGTCCACACCCACTACGATAAAGATGTAATCTGATCCAGGCAGGAAGACATCTGGGATAAGATATAGCATGCTCTCTCAGATTTCTTATCTTTATAAACACTCTGCTCTGCCTTGTTTCACTTTTTCCCCAAATGCTGTACTAAAACAAGCTTGGCTCTTTTAAAGTCATCAGTACAGCCCATAATCTGTACAGAGCATGAGCGGGATTTCACAGGCATATCTGCATGGCGGGGAGGGCACAAGGCTGAAGGGGAGGACAAAATGCTGGGGGGAGGGCACAATGCTGATGGTGTACTTGCAAGCCATTAGCATGAGGAGAAAGATGTAGGTGCTACTACAGATATAAATGTGTCTGTTCTAGACACTACAATGTACCAGATATAAACTTTGTATATTCATTTAACTGTACACAGTGCATAAACTACATATATGTATTGCCATTCAACTTTTTTTTGACTGGAGGTAGTCTTTAAATCAATAACCGAGGCCACTGTGCATTTACAGTGGTTTGCAAAAGTATTCGGCCCCTCAAAGTTTTCCACATTTTGTCATATTACTGCCACAAACATGAATCATATTTATTGGAATTCCATGTGAAAGACCAATACAAAGTGGTGTACACGTGAGAAGTGGAACGAAAATCATACAGGATTCTAAACATAAAAAAAAAAAAATAACTGCAAAGTGGGGTGTGCATAATTATTAAGCCCCCTTTGGTCTGAGGTCTGAAAGCAGTCAGTTGCCCATAGACATTGCCTGATGAGTGCTAATGACTAAATAGAGTGCACCTGTGTGTAATCTAATATCAGTACAAATAAAGCTGCTCTGTGACGGCCTCAGAGGTTGTCTAAGAGAATATTGGGAGCAACAACACCATGAAGTCCAAAGAACACACCAGACAGGTCAGGGATAAAGTTATTGAGAAATTTAAAGCAGGCTTAGGCTACAAAAAGATTTCCAAAGCCTTGAACATCCCATGGAGCACTTTTCAAGTGATCATTCAGAAATGGAAGGAGTATGGCACAACTGTAAACCTACCAAGACAAGGCCATCCACTTAAACGCACAGGCCGAATAAGGAGAGCGCTGATCAGAAATGCAGTCAAGAGGCCCATGGTGGCTCTGGACAAGCTGCAGAGATCTACAGGTGGGACAACCATTAGTCATGCACTGCACAAAGTTGACCTTTATGGAAGAGTGGCAAGAAGAAAGCCATTGCTAACAGAAAAGCATAAGAAGTGCCGTTTGCCACAAGCCATGTGAGGGACACAGCAAACATGTGGAAGAAGGTGCTCTGGTCAGATGAGACCAAAGTGGAACTTTTTGACCAAAATGCAAAACGCTATGTGTGGAGGAAAACTAACACTGCACATCACTCTGAACACACCTACCCCCACTGTCAAATATGGTGGTGGCAGCATCATGCACTGGGGGTGCTTCTCTTCAGCAGGGACAGGGAAGCTGGTCAAAGTTGATGGGAAGATGGATGGAGCCAAATACAGGGCAATCTTGGAAGAAAACCTCTTGGAGTCTGCAAAGACTTGAGACCTTCCAGCAGGACAACGACCCTAAACATAAAGTCAGGGCAACAATGTAATGGTTTAAAACAAAACCTATCCATGTGTGAGAATGGCCCAGTCAAAGTCCAATCGTGAATTTGTGGCAAGATCTGAAAACTGCTGTTCACAAACGTTGTCCATCTAATCTGACTGAGTTAGAGCTGTTTTGCAAAGAAGAATGGGCAAGGTTTTAAGTCTCTAGATGTGCAAAGCTGGTAGAGATATACCCTAAAAGACTGGCAGCTGTAGTTGCAGCAAAAGGTGGTTCTACAAAGTATTGACTCAGAGGGCTGAATAATTACGCACACCCCACTTTGCAGTTATTTTTTTTTAAATGTGTGGAATCATGTATGATTTCTGTTCCACTTCTCACGTGTACACCACTTTGTATTGGTCTTTCACGTGGAATTCCAATAAAATTGATTCATGTTTGTGGCAGTAATATGACAAAATGTGGAAAACTTCAAGGGGGCCGAATAAGTTTGCAAACCACTGTATATAATAGATTATCAAGTGAAATAAGGGGAGTTTTGCCTAGAAATGAAATTCAACTCACCTGTAAAATTTATAGGGAAATTACATAAAAAACTACATTGAACTTAAATGTCTGGTCCTGACCTCTTTAAGGGCTTGTTCACATCTAGGGCCTATTTTTTTAGCGCCAGTGATTTTATAAATTGCCTTAAAAGTGCTTGTGCAATGATTCCCTGTGAGAGTGTTCACATCTGAGCAGTTGGTTTGATACGCTCAGCAAAGCGCTGCCTGTACCATTTTTGGGGCGATTTGCCTATAATGGCAGGTATAGGGAAATTGCAAAACGCTTGAAAAATCGCTTGGTATAGCAATTTCCCCAATGCATTTAAGAATAAATGCATTGTATTTATTCTTTTCCGGGTCAAAGAGTTCACTTCCAAACAAATTACTCTGCAAAAGCACTTTGAAAAGCGCTTTACACAAAATCGAAGCACACAGGTAAGCCCCGGGAGGAGGGAAAAAAAGTGCAGGAAATCACTGGCGTCAGCGATTTCAATTTTCAAATGTGAACAAAGCCTAATTGCTGGCATTTTAAAATGCCCCCATTTAACCTCCCCAGCGTTCTGGACGAGCTAGGCTTGTCCAGAGGCGCCGGAGGCCACCACTTAGGCCCTGCTGGGCCGATTTGAATAAAACATTTTTTGAAACACGCAGATAACACTTTGCTAGCTGCGTGTTTCTCTGATCGCCGCCGCTCGCCGCCGATCCACCGCTACCCGCCGCGTAATAGGGCCCCCCCCCGACCCCATGCGCAGCCTGGCCAATCAGTGCCAGGCAGCGCTGAGGGGTGGATCGGGACTCCCCATGACGTCACGACGTCGATGATGTCATTCCGTTCGTCACCATGGCGACGGGGAAAGCCCTCAAGGAAATCCCGTTCAGAACGGGATTTTCTGACGGACATAGGCGGCGGCGGCGATCGGAAGGGTGGGTGGGAATTGGCAGGGAGGGGGTTATCATGTAGCTAGCGCTAGGCTAGCTACACAATAAAAAAAAATTAGGTATAAAAAACCATGCGCAGAATCAGAACGCCCAGCAGGTATGCTGTCTAAATAAACATAGAATAAATCACATTCAGATAAAAAGTTATGACCTGCAGGGCATTTTTTTGTCTAACTCGCCCTCCAAACCCCGTGTGCATCAGCTTCCAGCACATAGCTCCACCCCCTTGCAACAAAAACCATGGTGTTTTCTCTACTCCAAATAAAGAGTGCCATGGAAGTGCCAAGGCTCGTCTCTGCAAGGGGATGGGGTTACGAGCCAGAAACTGGTGCTCACGGTATTTGGAGGGTGTTACACAAAAACAGCCCAGCAGGTCATTATAATGTTTTATCAGGCCCTTAGCAACTCAAGGCATAGTGTAAAAAATAATTTACTTAGGATACCCACTCTATTACATTAATTTCCTTTAATTAATTTAGTTTAAGCATTGGAGAGGTTTCTAATAACCATATATTGCTGTACATTGATATGTAACCCTACACTTCTAGTAATGTTTAGGGTGCCAACTACAGGTGCTTTGCAGCAATCACTAGGTGCTAGCACGCGATTCCTGGAAGTACTCGCGATTTGGCTACTGTAGCCACTGATGCGATTGCTCCGGTATCACTACCAAAATGATGCAAGCAGTGTTTTGCAATGTGGTTAGTGGGACCAACCTCACAGGGATCCACTGTAGTAGCGACTTGCCGATCGGTGCCAGGGTGAGGTAACATTTTACTGAATAATTTATAGATTAATATGATAAAAAATAAGCAATTTTATTCATTAAGTTATATTCAGTTAAAGGGAACCAGAGAGGATGAACTATACATACCTGGGGCTTCCTCCAGCCCCATACGCACGGATCGCTCCCACGCCGCCGTCCTCCGCTGCCTGGATCCGCCGCCACCGGGTCCCGTCATTGCCGCGAGTCGGCAAGTCGGCCGGCAGACGCGGCCAATTTTCCGCATCACAGGGTGCTTTTCCCATACAGATACGCATGTGGCTGCTTACTGCAGCCGCATGCGTACATGTATGGAGGGAGCCCCTATGATGCGGACAATTGGCCGCGTCCGCCGGAAGTGACGGGCCCGGTACCGGCGGATCCAGGAAGCTGAGGACGGCGGCGTGGGAGCGATTCAGGCTTATGGGGCTGGAAGAAGCCCCAGGTATGTATAAAATCTTTGCCTTTTTTCACCCCTCGTTCCTCTCTGGTTCCCTTTAAGTTTTTCTTTAAGTAGCTGTAAAATATACCTTCCCCACTGCTGTCCAGGTAAAATTGTGTCCTGGCTTATTGTGAAGCTTTAACGCTGTTCAACTGCATTGTTGAGCAGGGCCATACCTCTAGCTATAGTAAACTCAGTTCAAAGGTCCTGACCATGCACCTGTATGAATATACAATGTATGATCAAACCTGATACAGTATAGTAAACTTCTGATATAAGGAACTACTTCCTTATACAAGCAGGTCCCTTGAAATGTACAGTAAGGGGATTTTACTGTAGTAAAAGGTAGATATATCTAACAGATTTTGGACTAGTCTTTCTATTCATGGGCAGTGGCGTACCTAGGGCATTTGACACCCGGTGCCAGGTATTGAAAGACACCCCCCCCCCCCCCAACCACGGTAAACCACCTGCGGCGCGCGCGCCGCGGCGAAAAATGGGCGTGGCTATGACCGGATGGGGCGGAGCTAATTTAAAAGTGCACCTAAGTTTTAGTCAACCTTTCTCCAGAAAATTCACATCATTGCGCAGCTTTTCTCCAGAAAATACACAAAATGTCAGAAGCTTTCAACATAAAATACACGTAATGCGAGAACATTTCACCAGACATTACACGTTAAGTGAGCAGATTTCACAAGAAAATACATTCAATCATGTCGGCAGATATGACCAGAAAAAAATCATTCAATCTTGCGGCATATTTGACCAGAACATACACAATGTCAGCACCAGATTTCACCACAAAATACACAATATCGGTAGTTAAATTGACCACAAAATACACAATGACGGTAGTTAAACTGACCACAAAATACACAATGTCGGCAGTTAATCTGACCACAAAATACACAATGTCGGTAGCAGATCTGACCACAAAATACACAATATCGGTAGCAGATTTGAGTGTTGGCAAGCTGATAGCCTGGTGGGTAGGTGGTGAAGGGTGAGCAGCCTGATTACCTAGTGGGTAGGTGGGCAGCCTGCTGGGTAGCAGTGGTGGGTAGGGGGGCAGCAGTGGTGGGTAGGTGGGCAGCCTGCTGGGTAGCCTGGTGGGTAGGTGGGCAGCCTGGTGGGTAGGTGGGCAGCATGGTGGGTAGCCTGGTGGGTAGGGGGGCAGCAGTGGTGGGTAGGTGGCCAGCCTGCTGGGTAGCCTGGTGGGTAGGTGGGCAGCCTGCTGGGTAGCAGTGGTGGGTAGGTGGGCAGCAGTGGTGGGTAGGTGGGCAGCCTGCTGGGTAGCCTGGTGGGTAGGTGGGCAGCCTGCTGGGTAGCCTGGTGGGTAGGTGGGCAGCAGTGGTGCATAGGTGGGCAGCAGTGGTGCGTAGGTGGGCAGCAGTGGTGGGTAACCTGGTGGGTAGGTGGGCAGCCTGCTGGGTAGCAGCGGTGGGGTAGGTGGGCAGCAGCGGTGGGTAGGTGGGCAGCAGTGGTGGGTAGCCTGCTGGGTAGCCTGGTGGGTAGGTGGGCAGCAGTGGTGGGTAGGTGGGCAGCAGTGGTGGGTAGGTGGGCAGCAGTGGTGGGTAGCCTGCTGGGTAGCCTGGTGGGTAGGTGGGCAGCAGTGGTGGGTAGGTGGGCAGCAGCGGTGGGTAGGTGGGCAGCAGTGGTGGGTAGGTGGGCAGCAGCGGTGGGTAGGTGGGCAGCAGTGGTGGGTAGCCTGCTGGGTAGCCTGGTGGGTAGGTGGGCAGCAGTGGTGGGTAGGTGGGCAGCAGTGGTGGGTAGGTGGGCAGCAGTGGTGGGTAGCCTGCTGGGTAGCCTGGTGGGTAGGTGGGCAGCAGCGGTGGATAGGTGGGCAGCAGCGGTGGGTGGCCGGGCCGGTGCACCTGTAAAAGAAAAAAAAACATTCACTTACCTGCAGATGAAACCTCTCTTCCGAATCCCAGGCAGCCTCTCTTTCCACAGCTCCTCTTGAATGTCCCGCGCCGTCTCCTGCTGCATCATCAGTGCAGGGCTACGGGAAGATGGCCGCCGAAGCCCGCACTGGAGACAAAAATAGACGGCAAGATGGCGTCGGCTGCCATCTTGCCGTCTATTTTTGTCTCCAGTGCGGGCGTCGGCGGCCATCTTCCCGTAGCCCTGCTCGGGTAAACTGAGGGTCAGTGTCCGTTGCCGGCGCCCGTGGAGGGGAAGCGCCGAAGGAGGGGACCCAGGTGAGGGAGATGTGGGGGGGGGGGATTTCCCCCCTCCCCGCCGACGCTGCCACCCCTCCTTCAGCGCTGCTTCCCCTCCTGTGTCATCAAGGCTCCTGGGGAGGCCTTGATGACACCCCCCCTGGAGCTGACACCCGGAGCTGAGCGCTCCTGGCCGCCCCATGGTAGGGACGCCACTGTTCATGGGAAATACTCAGTACTACCGTATATACTCGCATAAAAGCTGAATTTTTCAGCATTTTTCAAAAGCCGCTGAACAGAAGCTAGATTACTGCCATACCCTTTTGCAGGAATCTGCAAATGGATTGATTTATGCAGGGCTGTGGAGTCGGAGTCGGAGTCGTGGAGTCGGAGTCGTGGAGTCGGGCAATTTTGGGTGCCTGGAGTCGGAGTCGGGAAAAAATGCACCGACTCCGACTCCGACTCCTAATGAATTTGTAACTGTAATTAAAATAGAAAATATGATAAAATGTTCTATTTCTCAGATAATAGTCATTAAAAATAATGTATATATACAGTATATATACAGTAATAGCTGTGCTTAGTCCACAAAAATGAAATAAACCAATCAAAATGAGTTACTTGTGCTGCTTCAATAAAGCAGTCCCCGTATTTTTAAGGTCAGATATACATATCTGATTGTGACTGTATATATGATGTGTACACAGGAATCTCTTATATATACTAAATAACATCTATGCTGTAAGAATAAAGCCTGATGTGTAGCTGTGTCACTAATACAGATGGTCAACGAGATGGAAATAATTCTGCATTGATGCTGATTTATGCAAATGTATGCACTCCCTTTGCTGATGAAATCAAATAATTTGATATGTTATTAAAATTTGGTTTGGTGACTACAAATTAACGGGTAACTGAGACGGATGAAAAGTAAAGTTTTATACATACCTGGAGCTTCCTCCAGCCCCCTTCAGGCTAATCAGTCCCTCGCTGTCCTCCACCACCCGGATCTTCTGCTATGAGTCCTGGTAATTCAGCCAGTCAGCGCTGTCCGGCCGCATGCCGCTCCCACAGCCAGGAACATTCTGCACCTGCGCAATAGTGCTGCACAGGTGTAGTATGCTCCTGGCGGCGGAGTGTGTGCATGCGCACTACGCCTGACTGGCTCAAGTACCTGGACTCATAGCAGAAGATCCAGGTGGTGGAGGAGGACAACGAGGGACTGATTATCCTGAAGGCGGCTGGAGGAAGCCCCAGGTATGTATAAAACTTTAATTTCATCTGTCTCAGGTTTACTTTGTTACACAGTAGTACTATACTCTACATATGCACTCCCCACAGAGCTGCAGGGAATCCACTGAGAATGCTGTGCACATTGAACACAGAGGTGTTGTCTGTTTACAATCTCCTCATTCCCCTGCAGAGTACCTGCACATCATTCTTACATGTTCCCACACTTACATTGCCTATGGCCTGATAGATGTTCTTTGTTCCGGTTTGTACCTTTTACAAGTACTCTTACCAAGGACTAGTTTTAGTCTAAAGGGAATAAATATAGTAGTCTACATATCCTTCTCACTTCAGTTGTCTTGTAAAATTCCTAAGCGTTAGCAGTTAAGAGACGAATTTCATGTTACATACTTTTAATCAACAAAATTGTAATATGCAAATTAGAGGAGTCGGAGTCGTGGAGTCGGAGTCGGAGTCGGTGGAATCCTAAGCTGAGGAGTCGGAGTCGGTGGATTTTTGGACCGACTCCACAGCCCTGGATTTATGTGGTGGAAGTGGCTGATTGCCTGAGTAGGGGGGTCTGTTTGCTCCAGGAAGACACCATGCTTGTTCAACATGCACAGCATGCGGTTGAGGCATCCACCAAATACCTCAGTCAGTGCAACTGAACCAAGTTTTAGGCCGTGTTCCCACAGTAAATCTCTGACTACACAAAAAAAATGCAAATGTTTTTCCTGTGTGTTTTATGCATCTGGGGAGTGCCAGGCCTCCTGGCAAAGTAGTAACAGACATTGTGAGCATGTTAGGGGGCAGGGTACTGTAACAGCAGGTGCGGATGATGTTGAGAGAGGGAAGAGAGCATATACTGCACCTGGCTGCCTAATAATGGGGGCACATATGGCTATAGTGGAGATGCCTAATACAGGGGGTAAAGCTGTCTAAGGAGGGAGATTGCTAATATAGGGGACACATCATCTAGCTATGGGGGGTGCCTAATACAGGGGGCACAGCTGGCTATTTATACTGAGTAGGGGGGATACTTTATACTAAAGGCACACCTGGCTATTTATACTATGGAGGGGGCTATAGTGGGGGGCTTATACATGAGTCAATCACTTTTTCCTGCTTTCTGATGGAAAAGTGGGTATATCGGCTTATATGTGAGTATATACGGTTCCTTTATTCTTTACAAAAGCACTGACTGAAAACGTTGAGCAAGAGCTTTTGTAAATAAAGAAATAACAGAGAATCCCCCATGAGCAGATAGACTAGTTCAAAACATGACAGATCTGTCAGATTTTTCACTACCTACTGTAAATTACAGCGATCTAGAAAAAACTAATTTATAGTGCATTTTTCTCTGGCAGAAATGTACATTTATATGCATGTATTTTAAGTGTTACAAATGTTCATGATAGTTGTCCTTTAAAGAGAACCCGAGGTGGGATTTAATTATATTAGTGGGGCACAGAGGCTGGTTGTGCACACTATCACCAGCCTCTGTTGCCCTATGGTGTGCCCCCAGGACCCCCCTGCGATCTGCTGTCCCCTCCACTGTGCTAGCGACACGCAGCGTGTCGCCAGCACAATATTTACCTATGCGTGTCTGTCAGCGGCGCTCCCCTGCCTCCTCTGTATCGACGATACCCGCCCGCGTCCCTTCCCTCCAATCAGTGGGAGGGAAGGGACGCGGGCGAATAGCGCCCATACAGAGGAGGCGGGGAGCGCCGCTGACAGACACCGCAGACAGACACTGCATAGGTAAACATTGTGCTGGCGACAGGCTGCGTGTCGCTAGCACGGCGGAGGGGACAGCAGATCGCAGGGGGGTCCTGGGGGCACACCATAGGGCAACAGAGGCTGGTGATCGTGTGCACAACCAGCCTCTGTGCCCCACTAATATAATTAAATCCTACCTCGGGTTCTCTTTAAGGATAGACATTTGTAAAAGTGGAATTTTATTTTAGGTTTTGCTACAGGGCCTGGTACACATTACAAGGGCATGTTGTAGTACATAAAGGGACTGCAGGCACACGAAAAGCATGCCTGTATTTAAAGAAACCTCTCTCTCCACAGTCCCCACTCCCTGGATACAAACAGCTGTAATTGGCCAAGAGGAAGGACTTCCAGTGAAGGCCTGCTTTGAGGAAAAGGTGGTGGATTTTCCATATGTCGGCATCACCACTGTCAGAGTCGGCACTTCAAAGTTAAACGGGAATATACAGTTAAAATAAAATCAAAATTACGGTAGACAGAAAATTGATATATTCTATGCAACTTCCTGCATTGTCACATAGCCTTTACCCACTAACACATATTTAGTCACATACTGTTGACATTCATAGGTCTAATGTAGCATACTCCTGTACTGCTTGTCATGAAATAATTAAATCATAACCACTTTTTTGCAGCCATAACTCCTGATAGCGAAGCATAATCTTATGCCAGCTAAATGGATCAATTTTGTTTTCTATTATCAAATGTCCAGTTGGTCCTGGGACCCTTGTCAAATTTCCAAGTACGTTGCCAAGGTTTTCAGATGCAATCAAACATTCATAAAAGAACAGTGATAAATTAATCAAAACTGTTGACATTCCTGTTTGTTTGTCATTCGATCAATATTGTCAGCAAGGGATAAAAATGGAAAATGGATGCGTTTCCAAAAGAAATTAATTACACTTCTCAATTTTTAACCTATTCCAAGAAAATCAAACAAGCGATTCAACTGCCTGCTATGGTCAACAATTTCCCTCTGTACTTTAGTGCTCAAATATTAGGAACAGGTTTATAAAATTCACTATTTTAAAGAAAAATATCAAATTACTTAAAATGTACATAACATTGCAGGTTATCTCATATGAAATATATTGTTAAATGGAAATGCATGGTTAAAAGACCTTCCTTATTGGTCTTTAATTTCCCCCCTTTCAACCTACATCCAGATAAATTCTTTAGTGTAATGTGTGTTTAATCTATTTGCCACATTTATGATCCAGATTAAAGCTCTGTGGGATGTCAGGATGGAATCACTTTTCTGACGGAATAAAAGAACGGATCCGCTTATCAGCCACCATCAGAAAGTTCATTAATCAGCTTGGCTTTGTGCCCTCCAAATTGAAAGGTTAAGTAATCCTCTGAGGGATATTTTGAGGAAGCATTGCCAATTGTCCAGAGAGGACCTGACATTCACTTCACATGGGATTGCTGACTTGTATTTTAACACTGCCTTGACCCCAAACAATTGTCTGCCGATTAATAAACATAGATTTCAAAGAGCAGGACAAACAACATGTACTCATGGAAAACAACTGAGAGGGATAGATGAATACGTTTTGATGATTTGCAGAAAAGCATTTTAAATACTTGTAATATTAAAATGTGTGCTGCTTGGTTTGCTATACTAAACAATAGATGGCCCGAACTGTTCGCGGGCGAATCTCTATGTGCCCTGTACTACTTCCGGGTCACTATGACCCGGAGTAGTACAGCTGCGCTGGCCCGGCGGTGCGCGTCCTAGATCGCTCTCCTGTTGTCGGGCACTTTCTGCGCATGTGCGTGACGTCATGAGTAAAATAGTGAATACACCCCATATAATGATTTATTCTCTTTCCTAACATTCAGACTATCAATATCTTATCTTCATTTAGACATCAAGCAAACATAACAACAACAAAACATTTGTAAAGCGCTTTTATTCCAAAGGAAAGTGCATAAGCTTGTCTCAGATCAGTACATAGTGAAGTGTACAGGGGAAAATGTTACATGATCATAAATGCAAGACGAAACAGGTGGCTTTTCAGTTCTGATTTGAACGTGTCCAGGGTTGGAGCTGTCTTGATTAAAGTGGATCCAAAATCTTGCACAGGACACAGAAGGAAAACATAGAGAAATGCACCCTGAATGTATCTAGAGAGTTTAGCCTGTCTAATCTCCCCTCATCTGTGTCTTATCACAGATTTATTGCAGGATTTGTTTCAGCTGTAACAAAAAAATTTTTTTCTTTACAGGTTATTATGCTGTTGAGTATCTTTTAGAGCAGAGAGGAAGTTTTGAATTCAGGTCCACTTTAAATTTGGCAAGGCATTTCACAGGATAGGGGCTGCATGACAGAAAGCTCTGGCTCCAAATGTTTTTAGTCGAATTCTGGGGGTGGTCAAGTTATTGGATCCTTTTTATTGGAGGTTGTGGGAGGTGTGACACAGTTGCAACAAATCGTTCAGGTATCCAGTGCTTAGGTTGTGTAGGGAGTTGAATGTTAGCATGCCAATTCTGAATAGCATTCCCCATTTTCTGGGTAGCCAGTGTAATGAGCAAAGGATTAGCGTTTTGTGGCAATGGAGTTGGCTTGTTAACAGTCTTGCGCCAGCATTCTGTACTGGCTTCAGGTGGTGCAGCTTCATTTGGAAGGCCTGCATAGAGGGCATTGCAATACTGCGGCCGTGATATGATGAAGGCATGAACTAGGGTTGGAAGATCCTCTGAAGGAATGAGGTGCTTAATTTTTGCAATATTCCTTAGGTGAAAGAAGTAATATTTCACAACAGCTGAAATTTGTTTACTGTAGTTGAATTGTCCCTCAATCAGTAAACCCAAGCTGCGCAGTGTTGTACTTAGTAAGTTCCCAACCCTCAGTGGTGTTGACTATGTTTGGAGCTGCATTGCTGTTAGGCACTGACCTCCAATGACAAGAACCTCAGTTTTGTCAGCATTTAATTTAAGCCAATTTTCATTCATTCACTCTTGAAGCTCAGCTAAGCATGTGCTTATTTTTGGAATGGGGTCTGTCATGTAAGGGTGTAAATGACAAATACAGTAGAATCTCGTTATAGTAATGTCCCAGGAAATGTGTCTGAATAAATATACAATGTAGGACCAATTCTGATATAGTAAACTTCTGATACAGTAATCTACTTTTCCTGGTCCCTCAGCATTTACTATAAAGGGATTCTACTGTACAGCTGGGTGTCATCAGCATAGCAGTGGATGTTAAACAAAAATATGAAAAAGATTGTCATTACAGTCACTTTTACCAACAAATTACCAGATATCCAACTACCTGCTGTGAAAAAGCAAGTAGACCATTACCTGTTAGTTCTTCTTTGCGTTTTTTTGTGGCAGAGATAAGCACACTACACGTGGTGTGCTGTGTCCGTAACATGTAGTGCGCTTATCCTTGCCACATAAAAATGCAACCTTTGTAGCCCGTGGAGTGCTGTTTCTTTATTCAAAGTTTTGTCTAATATAGTGCAGAGTGGTGGAGATTTTTGCACCGACAAAGCTTACAGCTGCTCCTCTCTGGCAAACGGAAGTAGGTTTTACTTATAACTGTCTAACATTCTCTAACACAGACTTGGAAACGATGTTTCCCATTCCTTTTTGCAGAACCATTTCAGTTGTGTAATGTTTGTTGCCCCTTTTACACTTGCCCTGTGTGTGTTGCATTACCCTGTTTTACCGCATGGTGATGCAACGATAATAATTATTATTTATTGTATTTATAAAGCCCCAACATATTACGCAGTGCTGGACAATAAATAGGGATACATACACTGCAACAAGGGGTGACAGACAAGAGAGGTAGCAAACGGTTATACAACATAGCACAAGGTTATACATACAGCAATGGGGCCTAGCACACTTAACACGCCGTCTCAGAAGTGCACGATTGGCCGCTGAACTACCGCAAAGTCAAGAGCACGTTAACGTTGGACTTCCGCTGTGACACAGTGGCAGTGAAAGCAAGTCAATGGAAGATGCAGGGTTTAGTGATGTTCTTTGTGGGCAGGAAATGTAACTTCTGGTGCACCTTCCTTACAGATCTATAATGTGCAGCTGTTTTTCTAATGTTAGAGTCTTTGACATGAATAAACTATATGTTTCTTAGAGACTTCTTTTAGAATTCTGCTTTATGGCCTCAAGCTGTTTTGGCTGGGACCTAAAGTCTGGTCAAGGTAGTATGAGTGATTTCCAACTGTTTGGTAATGTTTCAAATTTATATTATTCATATTTTAAATGTATGTATTTTCTTTATGAAGGTCTCAGAGAAACGTGCGCGCTCGTGCACGGCGCGATTTGCATTGAATAGAATGCGAAACTCAGCCGGCCACTGAATGAAGTGTCAGCGCATGCTCCAGCTATGCCTCAGGAACATCGCTTTGTGGACACTATGCTCGTGCACTGAAACAGACAAGGCAGTGCATGAGTGAGTGTAGCTAGGAGGCAGGAGACGCAGGAAGCTAACAAGCGCTGGCTGACACGAAAATAGTTCCGGCCAGCAGCGCAAATTTGAATAAATTATAGGGTATCATCCTGCCGGTAACACAGTAAATAAAGGCTCCAAATCAGCGCAACACAGGCGAAATTGCAGGGCTGGGACACAGGATTAAGGTGATATCTTTATTTTGAAAATCGAACTTGGCTTAAGGTTCACTTTAAAACACAGATCTGAGGTAACACAGAACTATAATGCCCTTATAATAAATATGATAAAACATTGGCGTTCTTCCTCTGACAATTGTTTGCTTCTTTTGGGCGTTGTCGCGCATGGATCATCTGCCATGGACTGCTGACACCTGCTAGCAGTCTATGGGAATCATGCGCGTGTTGAGATTTCATCTGGCGGGGAATCAATTTTTGTTAAGCATGCAAATTGCGGGTGGAAAACGAACGCACGCACGCACCACCATTCAAAAGCATTGTGTACGATTACACGAAATCGCAGACACTTTTCAACAAAGCCTTACTATTTTTCTAACATTGTTACTTGTTTTTATGAATGATGACTGTTACTGACTGTAACGGTCATCATTTAAATATAAGCTAACTACCTACGTGAAGATGGATTAGGGGCAACCAGAAACCGTGTCTCGATCTATCTTCACTACCATAGTAAAGAAGGCGCAAACAATCATTTAAATGATCGCAGTAAAATTATCATGACGGGCAATGGGGATCTGAGCGATCTGTCGCTCACTGATCTGTCATGATGGTCACGATTGCTGCATGTAGCTAAACATCGTTTAACTAGTTTTCGTTAAACAATATCACATGATATCAAGAAAAACAACTTTTTGTCATGAAAACAACTTTTTGTCACTGCAAACATCTTGTCGTGGTTACGGGCTTTCAGGCACAACAACTGGTTCAAGGATCCCATGATTTTTTAGAGATGGATCGCACCCTCCGTTCCCCTGAGAAATGTATCAATTCTGCGTGGTAAGCTCTGGTCGGGGACCCAACCTCGCGGTCGGGCTCCTCTGCGACCCAGAACTGCATTGGCAACGCAGGCGCAGTATTACTATTGAGGCTGAGCGGACGCTGGCGCAGAGAGCTTCCAATGCGTGCTGCTGTACGTTCACGTACGGCTGCACACGCGTACTGAGCCGCCGGAGAAGGGTTTGAGCTTGCTTCGTCACTCGCAAATAACGTCTTAGCCTCCACCTGCCTGCGCGTCTCCTGCATGGATGATCTGTGCTGGGAGCGCGCACCAGGCTTGGCAGAGGCTGAAGGGAGTTGAATGAAGGCAGTAGGAGTGTTTAGTGGGCGGCGGCTAAAGCAGAGGGGTTGGCTTGCAATTGACGACGGCAAGCTCAAACCCTCCTCCTGGGCTCTAGTAAGCATGTGCAGCCGTGACTGAAAGAACGGAAGCGTGCATTGCGGACCAACTTCCCCCTGCGTTCCACATAAAGGAAAGTGGAAGTTGGCATCATAAAAAGGCTGAATAACTTCCAGGGCATGTAATTCTAACGTCCCAAATTGCAAAGCCCGGGAAGGGTGTTGAACAAAAAAAAATATGCGATCATGCTCAGGTTATAGTGGTGAATAGCCGCAGGCAGGCCATTTGCTTTATGTTTGCCTGATAACTCCTTTAAGTTAAAATGTAACTATAGGTCAGCTTTAAAGTCCTTTTCCTAGCATGCTTGCATTGTGACGATAGAAAAAAGGCTTACAATTTTTAATTTCTAAGTTGTCAATTTTAAAAATAAACCTCTGTCTGTAGCAAAGGAAAATGTTTTTTTACCAAATTATAACTATGACAAATAGCACATATTTATTAAAAGATAAAGTCTACAGATGATCAATAAAATAATCATTCCAGTTTGCATATACACTTAATGCAAATTGTATGCAACTTGGAACAGGGCCAACCAAATGTACTTTTGATTCTGACTGGCCTCATTACAAACTGCATACAACTAAACGACTCACAAAGTTTCTTAAGTCATATGACTCTGAATGCTCTCCTGAAGGGGTTTTACTTCAGGCCTTACCCTACATTAAGCTTATTCATACAGCAAGTTATTTTACATCCCTACATGCATTTTTACACGTATTTTCCGTAAGTTCAAATAAATATAAACCTCCAAAAAGGTACAGTAGAACATCCAGATACAGCCAGGATAAGAAATCAATGGCAGAGAGTAAGTCTCAGAGACAAATATGCATCTAGTGTGCAATTCTGGATTTTTTTTGTGAAGAATAAGACTATAGTTGAAGGGATGGTTTTGATGTAGCTCTGTGGCTTACCACTTTTGTAAATTGCATTGCAAGCATTCCAATATAGCCATAAATGTTTCTGCTGTAATAAATCTTATCTCAGTCAGCCTGGCTCTATTTGGTACATTGCAAATGAGAAGGAAACTAGTTATCTCTCCTCCCACATTCCTGCTCCTCACTGACTGGCTGAGGGCAGTTCAGTGTGATAGGCTATGGCCTAGAAGCCTATTTCTGCAGAAGCTGTTGAAATACGATCTATGTGCTCACAAGAGCTCACAATGCAAGCTAGATATGACAGTGCAGTTTCTAGGAGGAAAAAAAAAGAGTGAGGGCTGATTCACACTACAAGAGTTTTTTAAGCGCTAGAGATTTTAAAAGCTCTTGGTAATGCAGTGCCCTGGGGGATTTTTACAAAATCACATCGCTCCAGTGTATTCACACACATAGGATAACATTAGCAAGAGCTTTTAAAATCCCAAAGCGCTTAAAAAAAGCTCTTGCAGTGTGAATTAGCCCTAAGGGAGGAAATTATATCAGGATTGGCTTCAGTCAGAGGCAGTAAATATGGAAAAGGCCTGAAACAGTTTTCTTTTTATTTACAAATTCAATTTGCAAGAATCAGGTCTGGCATGAGACTGAAGCCATGAGACTGATGACAGGTCCTGGCAACAGGAGCACCTTAAGGTACTGTTATCTGTATACATACCTAGTTAATTGTATGCCAGTGTGATATATGCTTTTAAAATGCATGTTTATCCAAACAACCTTCATGGTTGCCTTTAAATCACAAATAAAGTTTTCCAGAAATCTATTGTTGCAAATGTGGGTGGCCATATTGGTATAACACCACTGAGTGTAAAACAGGTATAAAATATTTGTACTCACAGTAGATGATCATACATTAACACAAGAAGCAAAAGGTGTGCTTGCTGCTTAAATAGAGGAAGCCCACAGCGTCTCTGGAGGTGGAGCGTTATGGGAGAAATATGAGTGCTTAGATCAAAGGACAGGAAAGTAAAAAAATATGTGCAAATCAAATTCCCTCCAAAGATACTCTTTTTTCATGAATGTATTCTTCTTAAAAACTTTTCATACCATGGTCGACGTTATGGAAAAATCTAGTGATTGAATGTATTCCCATTTCTGAAATTCCCAAACCTTTTATGTGCATTTAATTTTTTACAACTTGTCGTTGCACTCATTTCTAAATTGATGAACATCTGGATTTAGTAATTTGACTTTCACCTGAAATAGAATGCAACCCGTGGAGTCAGAGAATTTTGAGCCAGTGGAACATAGTACAATAGTAAAAAAAAAAAAAAAAAAAAAAAAAAAAAAAAAAAAAAAGCTACCTACACATATTAGACTAAAGTTGTTTCAAATGTCCATCTCAAATATTTGGAAGAAAAAGTAAACTAATGATCTGAAATATTAACTACCAGCAAGAAATCTTGGTCAAAGAAACAGATTCATCCTGCCAGATCTGTTTACATAATTCGATTAATAAATTGTGTACTACAATCATTATAAAACGATACTTGTTATAAACTGCGCAGGCTACAAAATGGAGGCTTGGAATAGAATGTGTGTCCTTTTCCTGCCTGCCATCATTGGTTTTATAACAATGATTTAGGTGTATTGTGATGGAGCGATAATCTCATTTTTGTCATATCCGTCTCCACGCGCATGATTAGACTATCGTTACATTCTGAACGATTATGCCGTTAGGGGTTTGTATGAGATAACCATTGTGTGTTGGTGGTTTCAAATGATCAGTATCTAATGTTTGTCTGAAGTTTGTTAGAGGCCGAAGATCAGCACAACAGCCAGGTGACAAGCTTTTTCAAACTAGAGCATGCAATGATGAACACCACCACCCACAATTTTGTCAGTTAAAATGGGAAAATAACTTTTTTTTTTTTACTACTTAAAATGGTATCAACATTTTACCATTCCAGTGCTGAAAGCCAGACTGGAAATGCATTCCTGTAGAGCAGCGTTCCCCAACCCTGTCCTCAAAGGCCACCAACAGTGCATATTTTGTATAAATCCACAGAGGTAGTTAATCAGCTCACCTGTGCATGTTTTCAGTTTTCTGCAAAACATGTACTGTTGGTGGGTCTTGAGGACAGGGTTGGGGAACACTGCCCAGTATAGTCTGTGGCTGGATGGTGTAATGGTTAACTGCTCTGCCTCTGACACAGGCGACCTGGGTTCGAATCTCGGCTCTGCCTGTTCAGTAAGCCAGCACCTATTCAGTAGGAGACCTTAGGCAAGTCTCCCTAACACTGCTACTGCCTATAGAGCGCGTCCTAGTGGCTGCAGCTCTGGCGCTTTGAGTCCGCCAGGAGAAAAGCGCGATATAAATGTTATTTGTCTTGTCTTGTCTAGTATAGAAAACTAGATAAACCCTATCACTGGTGTGTGGGTACACACTATACAGGAGCCTCTCCGAAAAGGTGTCTTGCAATACAAACATTGCCTATATAGTATTCTAGAAAAAATCCTCTAGCACTTGAAATACCATGGGACACGGTCAAAGAAAACCAATGAAATCTCTCTATCACAAGTTCAGCATACACATAAAGACTGTGTGACTTGATGTCACTTTAACTTGATTTTGGTAGCAAGATTTTAGCATATTCTATAGTATCAGCCATCTGGAAAGTTCAAGGGTCAAAAAAAGAAAATTACATCAAATTATTCGTTTTAATGATACACAAACAGAATTGCCGGATGGACAAATCAGGTACAACTCATGCATTCAATGTTTTTAGGGATGTTTTTAGGGAAACTCATTCTGTTGTGCTGAAAATGAACACACATATGGGACCTTGTTCAGTTCACTTTCCCCCCTCCTAGGTATTCTTCTAGGTGATGTTTTTAAACATCACTAGCGTCCTAGCGGCTGCAGCTCTGGCGCTTTGAGTCCGCCAGGAGAAAAGCGCAATATAAATGTTCTGTGTTTGTTTGTTTGTTAAACCTTATCAATGAAATGCCTTTCAATCCACTAGCAAGCAATACATTTTTATAGTATTTTTCACCTACTTTTTTGGTACTTTTTCAATTGTAGAGTGCTGAATAGTTATTTTAAACAGAAGATGAAAAAAAACATTGGAAAAAACTGAATTGAATATTGGCCATGGTCTCCTTTACTCATATAAAATAATATAAAGGGATCAAAGTTTCCTGAACACAACAGTATAGTCTACTTTTAATAACAATGACTGGAACCTTTCACTTTCCAGGCAAAAGTACAACTGCTGCATTTTTTCTTGCTGAGGTTAAACAATATATTGTTACTGGTAAATGCTAGGTTTTTATGACTGTTATTCTGTTTTGGACCCCCAATATAGGACTTAAAAAAAAAAATTAACATTAGGTTCTAAGGCTGCTCAGATACACAGAGGTTTGCTTAGCATTCTTATGGGCTATTCCTCCATAAGAATGCACACAGGATTAACATGAAATGAAATCATAGGTTGGCAATAAATACAGTATATTTTATCAAATTATGCAAATTACAGCAACTATTACATAGTATACATTTTAAGACATAATTTATTCAATGAAAAACAGCTAAAACAACGCATCAACTGATTTACCTGACAACAGTGGCATTTTGTAAGTATACCCTTACTGAAAACTCAGGTAGGTGAAAATATATCATTTTTAAAGTTTACTACATTAACTTGATGAGACGCCGAAGAATTCTTCTTATGCATTTAATGGGTACTCTATAAAACAAAGATTCTATCTTTTTTTAAAGGACACTTATTTCCAACAAGCATGATTGAACAATTTGCACTGCAAATATCAGCTCCTCTGATAAGTTTAGTCTCCCCAAGAAACAAATCTGTATACAAAATGAAAAACTGAATGCTTTAATAAGAAATCAACCAAAAAAAAAGACTGGTTTTCCCTCTAAAATGTCAAAGAATAAGAACTCATCAAATTATTATCAAATCATTATCAAAAGCTAAAAATAAAACCACATATCAAATCATGAAGAAATAGCAGCATACAAAGTGATAAATATGCAGTAGATTAGAAGCCAAGTTTCTAACCAAAAAGAGCAAATATTTGTAATAATTAAAGAACCCAATCAGTGTAAATATTTGAAAGATGAAGTCCACAACTTCACTATAACTGAAAAACCATTTAAATAACCAAAACCTAAAGATGGTATATTGCTATATATTATTAAACATTTTATATGTTTTACAGGGAATCTATTGTTTTTACCATCTCTATGCATTGTGTTTACCCCCCCAAAAAAAAATAAATGAAAATTAAAAATATATAAATAAAAATATATAAATAAAATTAAGCACCCCTGGTGATCTACCTGCAACCTCCACCCAGTAATATTTTCAGACCAGAAGGAAGTGTTGCATTTGAACCTATTTTCTATAAGCCTTTTCTTTACTACACTGCTGCAACACAAACTCTTATAGTATTTTCCAGATGAAAATAAAAAATATTTTTAAATACATCACTTTTAGTGCTTTACCTAAATAATCAAAATTATTATTAGATGTTAAAGCTTTCATACAACAAGGCCATCTTGCTTTACTACTAAAGTAATAGTATGAAACCTCAAAAAAAATACACACATACACCTGTAGTTATGTAAATTGCAGTTAAAAATGCAATGGCTTCTTTACTAGTGTTTGAAAAGATTTGTAGGTAAAGTAATCTGTCTTTAGTGGTTAAAGGAAATCCTGAATATGATTTAAATAAAATGTGAAATGTATGGTTTAAGGGTTGGAAGTTTCTTTGTCAACATGGAATTCTAAAATACAAAAATCATCAGTATCAATGGCAACCAGTAGTACTGTATAAAATTGAATGTACTGGATAGGAAATAACATCCAGTTTTAAATATCAGCCTAAAATACACTATTTCTGAAGGACTATGGATTAAAGTGAAACTAAACTGAGAAGGATATGGATTTTTCCTTTTAAAATAATACCAGTTGCCTGACTCTCCTGCTGATCCTGTGTCTCTAATACTGTTAGCCACAGCCCCTCAACAAGCATGCAGATCAGGTGCTCTGACCGAAGTCAGACTGGATTAACTGCATGCTTGTTTCAGGTGTGATATCCAGATACTACTGCAGCAAAGATATCAACAGGACTGACAAGCAACTGGTATTGTTTAAAAGGAAACATCCATATCCCTCCCAGTTAAGGTTCCCTTTAAAAACGGTGATGAAACCACAAAACTCAAATTAACAATAACATATTCTTAACTTTTTCATCCCTCTCAAATTACTTTAGTTTTTATTAATTAGAACCAACTATATTATTTAGTGAAATATTACTACTCACTTGTAAAACTAAAGTAATAAACATATTAAGCTCTCACTAACTGGTTATACTGGTCGACCATGGTTTGTAAAAATGTGCATACAGTTTTAAGCTAAAAGATATTCATCTTCAATTGTATGTTCAGAAATAAATTATTCAGATACTGAAGTTCAGTCACTGGAGACTTGTCCATAATGAATCATCTATAAATGTAAAATATCAACCAATGACTATCAAAAAATCCACTGACAGGGTTGGATTCTTTTGCACAAACATCAGAGTTTGACATCCGTGGAAACACTGATAAATGAAAAATGCCTTGTCCATCCAATAAAGGCCAATAGTACTAGGTGGCAATGGCCTGTAATATCTGTGCCCCTGTTAAACTGTGAACAATCCAAATAGCCCAGGCGTGGGCAAACTTGGCCCTCCAGCTGTTAAGGAACTACAAGTCCCACAATGCATTTGCCTTTATGAGTCATGACTGTGGCTGTAAGACTCCTGCAATGCATTGTGGGACTTGTAGTTCCTTAACAGCTGGAGGGCCAAGTTTGCCCATGCCTGAAATAGCCTGTTGTTCCCTGTGAGAATGTTTAGTGCTAAAACACAATGGCCCATATGCAATTAACTTTTTCTCCTGAGTTTTCTCCTATGAGATAATTTATCATCTTCTACGTGACTTTTCAGCTATTTGCAATTAAAAAAAGTACCAAAAAGTATTTGAAAACGTCCTATCAAAATTATTCAGAGTATTTTCTTGCTTCCTGGTGGCTTAAAATACATTGTATTGACAAGTTGTGAAAAGATCGCTGAGGAGGAAAAGTTAATCGCATATGAGGCAAAGGCCCTTATCTAAATAGCGTTTTCTCCTGAGTGTTCTTGTAGGAGATATTTTTTCATCTTACCTAAAAATAACTTACCTAAAAATAACTTACCTAAAAATAACTTTTCAGTACTTAGCAATTAAAATAATACTAACAAGTAGGTACAAAAGTAATCTTTCTTTTAGTATTTTCTTGCAGGCTGGGAGCTTTAAATGTATTTTATTGGAAAGGTTTGAAAATAACTCAGGAGAAAAGTTAACAGGATATGGCCCAATATGAATGAAGTGGGTCATCTCATTTATACTAGATTTTCACATAATTAATTAGCAGGGACAGGACACCAAACAATGTTTTCAGATCACCTTCAAATAAAAACGTTGTGACTCAAGTATGAATTCATATATTAATAAGTAGTTTCTTGCAACTGTGATAACTTATGTGGTGTTCCTAAATTGTTTCATAAGACAAATCTGACCCATGGCTAACTAGTTTTGGAGATTGGACTTGTTTATCACACAATATCATTCATTAGTAGGCAAGTATAGAAACCAGTATGTTAATTTGCATTGTTAGTTTACATATACTGCTACTTGCATATACAAATTAAAACCATATATGTTCCCCAAATTCCCTAGGAGATATTGCTTATGATGTGATTGACAAATTACATAAATGTTCTAAAATACTGTTCATTTTATGTTCCAAACATTACATAACATGTATAATATAGTAAGGAAAAAGTAAGAAATGAAGACAGCAAACTTAAATGTAATACGGATAACAACAACCTAATATTAGTTTACAAAAAAATTGCAGTGTAGATGTTTTCAGCTGCAGTTGGATTTTCCATACCCTAATCCATCTTTTCTCAAACAAAACACTCCCTCAGCAAGCCACAATCATCAGTGTGCTCTCTGCTGGAGAGCCAGGGCCAAGACACCCTTAAGCAGAAAACAATATTTGCAAAGCAACATTCTGCACTTGTGTTAATTCAAAGCAAATACCTAGTAGATTAATGTCTGGAGGAAATGTAAAAACTAGGCAATGTTGCTACACCTGTCACATTTAATTAAATAGCGTGTAAAGTGTGTGAAATAAGAGGTCACCAAATCTGCGCAGCAAAAAATAGGGGAGGGAAGTAGTCACAAAGTCAACATGCACAGGAGCTAAAGTGATTTAACTGACAAAGGATGACTGTGCTTTCCTTTCACAACCTTGGGAGAATTTTGCATTGACAATGTCTCAATAAATATTAACAGATTACAAGGTAAATACAACAGATTTCAAAAGAGGGATTTACGAAAACCTGGAAACAGCTAAAAGACATGTTCATTTTAAAACAGGGAAATGTGGTCTCCTCTCAACAGAAAGCTTATTTCATTCCATTACTGTAGTACTAACAATCTTAATCATTAAAATTGAGCGCCCCTGCTGCAGGTAACATATTTGTAAGTTGTAGGCACAGAGCATTTAAAAATATTGTAGGAATGTGGCATATAAAATAGTTAAAGACTTGCACATATTTATAAATATTATTGTTAATCGGTGAATTATTTTATATAATTAAACAACCTACGGATTCTCATGTAACTTTCCTGAAATTAGGGGGCTTGTGAGGCATGTAAATGTCTGTTGTTTCTTTTCTTATAATTGCATAATATTTACATCAACTGGTTCTGCCTCTAATATATCTACAGATTATGCAATTTTTTTAAAGTGCTAAGCATAAACAAAAAAAATTCCAATTCAAACATCTATATGTAGCAAGCCATCTACAAATGGTTTACAAGTTTCTTTTCTTTTTAAAAAAAAGTTTTATTTTGCATTTTACATATTATTTAGGTTACATACAAATGAAACCAATGGCAGGAAATAAGGCATAATGGTAACAATAAAGAAACACTCAGTCATAAATGTCTTCCTGAAACCTCACCTACCATGGTGGGAGATCTGGTGTTTAGACCCACTAGGTACAATTTTGCAATCCTTCCATTAAATATACAGGAGAAACCAGCTTACGAATTAGGGTCGAAAAACGTACAATTTTTTTCTTTAAATACACATGTACACCACATATTGACATTTCTTTTCTAATTCTGCCCTGGACACCACTTTATGTATAACATGCAACTGTAACTCTTCTAAAACCACAATTTACTGGTTGTGAAAGGCAACAAAAGGCGAGTACACTATTCTGCGAAAAAATACCTGCAAAATTAATACATGTTCCTACATGCAAGGCGTGTATTTTTTAAGTTGTGACCAGTTCAGATATGATTAATATCAAACAATACCACTGCCAAAAACGTATACATTAGCAGTATTGCAAAGGTGAATACAACATGTGCACTAAATAAGACTATTGTGCAGGCCAATAGGTTTTAAAAGACCGCTATTGCGAAAAAAAGTAGGCAGTTTAAATCTGACAGACCCGACAGGTTTTGGACCAGTCCATCTCTTCATGGGGGATTCTCAGGGTTTTCTTTGTTTTCAACAGCATTTCCTGAACAACAGTTGTAAAGTCCAACTGACAAAACAGTGTGCAAGTAATTACGGAGGCTGGCTGGCATCTTACTGTTTTGGCAGTTAAACTGCTGTTCAGGAAATGCTGTTGAAAACAAAGAAAACCCTGAGAATCCCCCATGAGGAGATGGACTGGCCCAAAACCTGTCGGCTCTGTCAGAATTTAAATGCCTTCTTTATTTTCGATAGTGGTCCTTTAAGCAACTAAAATTCTCTTGGTGGTGACTTTCAATTATTCTTGGCTGCAGAATCAGTTCAGAGTTCTAAAATGGAACATACATTACTTCTCGAGACACACAAAAGTTAGTTACTACAAATAATAGTCTAAAAAGTGGACAGACACTGATATTTAGTTTTGAACTTGACCTTCTCTAATTTATTTTATAAATGTAATATTTAATATAAATACTTTTTAATGCAACAAGTTCAGTATAGTAACCTGAAAAAGCTCATACTGTGCAAGTCATTAACTACCACATTGGTTCATCATACTGAACAAATGTATACATGCTGCAAGCAAATGACCTGTGTCATATTTTCATTGATTACCATTGCATTAAAAACAGTTCAGTAAGTTCACTTGCATGCTGAATCAATACATGTCAACTAGGCATCTTCATCAGTGCACATTTATAAACGACCAATACTTCAGTATAATTAGTAGACAAGGCATTAAGACTTACTGGTGTGCATATTGTGATAATACCTATACTATCCAGTAGATGGCACTCTTTCTCTTGACAATGGAAGGAATGAAATGATGGCTGTCTATAAGTTTTGCTATTCTACGCAATAGTGTGTTTTCTAAATAATGTTAAGCTGTTGAGTTGCAGTTCCTTAAGCCTAAAGTATGAATACAATAATACCTTTACCATAGAACATAAATTGAAATGCATGCCTACACAATCATTGCTTAGTTGGCTTATAAAAATAACACATTCAGATACATTACCTGCATTATGATTGCTAAGTCACAAGTACTATAAAATGTTTGCTAGTCTTTTCTCTTCGTGTGCTGCAAGGGTCTTTTCATTTATTTAATAATATACTCTGTGGTTGCAAACATTTTACAGTAAAATATATCTTCTTGTGATATGCAGAATTATCACATATAGAGATTTATAACATTTTAAACAGGGCTAGAGTACAACTGGTTTATGTATCTAAATCTCAAACTTTTATACTTCTTAATATATCCCATTGTATGTCTTAGGTTCAACCGGTGTATATAAACCATTAGACTCTTTTAGCACTACATCCTATGGTCCAGCAAGAATCTCTTCAGTCTCTGATTATCTTTCAGCTCAGGGCACAAGACTACATTTCTGTGATACCACTTCATGGAAGAGTAAATAGTTTAGTCGTAACAGAAAATAATCAAGATGGATCTACTTACAGTGAGGTGGTACTGCCTCCATATTTCTGGGCAAGCCTGGAATATAAGAAATATTGATCAGTCACAAGCATGAAACAAGGTGCTTTACAGGCTATTGGTTTTGGCAACATACAGCATCCGCTGATGCTGGTCACAAGGAAAGAAGAAGCTTAACTGAAAGGGTCTGTATTTCAGCTTCAGAAAACCTGGCTGCCCTGTTTAATTGAATTTTACACTGCTTTAACACACCCTGCCAATTTAAGTAAGCTGGCAAAAGCATCCCCCTCCAACTTTTGGGAGTCTTTTCCGTTTTTTTCTGGTTATTCATGGTTTAGAAAAAATCCATTACAACCTTGAAAAAGTATACTTACTGTATTGATTATATATTGAAGGAAACACATTATAATACTCATGCACACATTGCTAAAATGTAATCGAAAGGTGTACAATATATACTACTTTTCTTTAAAGTGACTCTGTAACAAAAATTACAACGTTTTTTCTACCATCCTACAAGTTCCTAAACCTATTCTAATGTGATCTGGCTTGCTGCAGCTCTTTCTACTATAACCATCTCTGTAATAAATCAATGTATCTTTCCCCTGTCAGACTTGTCGGCCTGTGTCTGGAAGGCTGCCAAGTTCTTCAGTGTTGAACTGTTCCTCTATGCACACTCCAGTGTGTGTTTTATTTACATAAGCCAGCAGCTTCTCTGCTATCTTATCAGTGATAGAAGAGAGCTGGATAAAAATTCTCCTCTGGAGGCTGTGAAAGGAGCTGGTCTGTCACATACTAAGGAATTAACGACATATGCAGAGCTGTCTGCAGGAAGCCTGTAATGTTCAGTGCATGAGAGAAGCTGGGGACAGAAGGTAAACACACACAAGTGATCTCTTGAGATTCAGAAGTAAGGCTGTATACAGCCTGCTTGTGTATGGATGTATTTTCTGTGTGGACATACTGTACATCAACCTACTTCCTGTTTTGGTGGCCATTTTGTTTGTTTATAAACAAACTTTTTAAAACAGTTTTTGACTACTTTTAATGCGGCGGGGAGCGGTGAAATTGTGACAGAGGGTAATAGGAGATGTCCCCTAACGCACTGGTATGTTTACTTTTGTGCGATTTTAACAATACAGATTCTCTTTAAATACTTTTTATTTCCTTAGAAGAGATTATTTTATAAGCTGAGACAGCAACACATTTTAAGCAATTCCACATTTTAATCAGTTTACTACACTGCAAAAAATGTATTCACATATTCTTAAGGGTGTTGTATTCTTCTTGTTAAATCAATATTTTTGTATAAATAGACATTTCAGACAATTTCTCTGTTAAGACATGGATTATATTTTTTTATTTTAAATTATAGTACTTATTTCCCCATGAAATCTCTCACTGATTAAAATGTGGAATTTCTAGTTACATAATTTCTAGTTACATAAATCTAAAGCTAGGTCAAGACCTAGATTTCAATTCACTTCAACTATTAAATTTAAAATGATTTCAAAACAATCTAAAAATTATTCAAATTTAGTCACAATAAATCATTTGTTTTTGAGTTTGATTTTGCATAGCTGTAATCATTGTATCAAATCAAAAAGAAAAAGTAGCAAATGATGCAAGTCATATCAGGTGCACTGTAGATATATTTTACATTGCAAGATAAACCATGTCTTTAATGTTAAATAACATGTTCACATCTAAACTAACAGGGAAAGATGTCCACTTCTATGCATATCCAGTAGTTCTCCTTACTATGAGCCAAGTACTTGTAATTTTTAGGGATCTCAAAGTGTATAACATGGGCACAATTCTATAAATGTATAAGCTCTGTATTACACAGTTTCCAAATTCTCTGGCACCTGTTAAAGCCTATTTTTTTTCTGGCTGTCATAATCCAAATGAAAACATCTGTTTGTAAAGTCACTGCCAGGACTGATGCCAAGGCCAGAAAAGAGGTATCCAGGGCAGTGCCTACAGCCCTATTCTCATTTTAAGTATTATAGGAGAGAGGGAGAAGGGGAGAGAGAGCAATTATACTTGATACAAATAAAATCCATGCAAAATTTAAGTTTGACTACTGCACTGGTGGTTTATGAGATTATTAACTACCCTATTGAAATCACACGTTACTTATAACCAAATGTTTAATCAGGAAGAAACCGTTGAAAAATAGAAAAGGTGAGACTAAAACATTTTTCATTTTCCCCACTGGAGGAGACACCACCTTACTTCACATACTGATGGTTGTAGTGTCCTTACAAAGTAAGTGGAAAGATTTCCCACAAGAAGTTCTAGTATTTAAACACTGTAACCACCACAAAAAAAAAATCTGAAGTTCTGCTTGAGTAATTTTAAAACTGAACTTACTTTTTCAACTCCATCCAACTATAACTTTCAAAGACATTTTTAAAATAAATTATTATTCTCTCCACATATAGAAACAATGGGGGTTTAAACAAAGAGCTTTCATTCAACTGATTTGTGTATTAGGCTCACTACTTTTTCCACAAGGCTTCACAGAGAATAAAGTACATTTTCAAGCATTTTCTGCACTTTGTTTCATGGCAATGAGACTTTCATCTTTGCAGTCAAAGGTGGCAATTGTGGTGCATCTCATTGAAAGGTCAAACAAACATACAAAATAGTTGTACTCATCCTACAGAGAAGATAAATAGGGGAAATGGAGGTCCAAAAGGATGTGGATGAATCAAATGCAAATCAGTATTAACCTTTGCACTCAAAGCTTACATTTGCAGCAACCCATAACACATAGCAATAAAAACTGCAACTAAAGTGAAGCATTTCAGTTCTCCAAAAATGCTGCAGCATTCTCAAATTAAGACAATCCACCTAAATTATCAAGGCGGGTTGGCTTGATTTGAGAATGCAGTAGCATATTTGGAGAACTAAGACTTTGTTTGGTAATTTATTTTTTTTTGCCGTCTTAAATGTGTTGCTGCAAATGAAAGCTTTTGAGTGTAAGGGTTAATGTTTATTGAAAGGCTAGGGATAGCATTATGCTGTATCATGTAATTCTAACATATGCCGTATGATCCTGTGGAATTTAGTTAGATGCCTCAATATGGGACAGAGAATTCAAGCAGTATTGGAATGTTTCAAAAGTTGTAAGTAACAGTACGAAAATGTAATGGTTATCACAATGATTAAGATGGCAAACTGATAGGGGTTAAGAAAGGCTAGAGAAATATTGACATTGTGAACTTTTGTGTCAAATAGACTTAACATTTTGAGTTCAAAGGTCTTTCTTTTCAGTGCATTTTTTAATGGCTATTGAAAACTGTAATGGTCAGGTTTTTAATCAAATGATCTGTTTGAGAAAAAATGATGGCCTACACTAAAACAATGATCTTCTTTATATGCTGATATAGTGTGTCTGTACAAATTCATTATTATTTTTAATTTTTTTTTTTGCAGTTTCTTTGAGTTTTCTGTAATCTAAGGCTCCCATATATAATTTTGCATTGTATGAGATAAGTCACATTCAGAGATGAGTAACAGTATGATACTGTGAAATGAAGGGTTCCTTTCGACTGTGTAACACAAGATGGGTCAAACTAATAGCGCAGTTTGCAGCATCTGCTTTGACATGGTTTAGTTCAATCTTCTTGCTAACCATTCAATTCCCTTTTTCTCACAGATTATTTTTTTATCTTCTCTTTAAAATAATTTTTTAGCACTCTGCAACTGAAAAAGCACCAAAACTAGGGGAAAAAGATCTTTGTTACTGGTGGTTTAAAAGGCATTTTTATGAGAAGGTGTAAAAATTCACTTAGGAGAAAAAGGTAGTTGGATGGGGTCTTTTGTGTTTAATGTTGGGGGGTACCTGAAGGCCCCTTGTTGATATTGTGTATATCTTCTAGTAACAGACTTATGGATTATTCATGCTGCATTTATGCTGGTGTTGATGGTTCTAGTCCTGTATCTGTTTGCTGGGAAGATTCTAACAAAACACATTGGGCTTGATTCACTAAACCGTGATAACTCATATCGCGGCCGTTTTCGCGCACATTTTCGCGTTTGCATGCGATCACGAATTTGAAAATTCGCGATTGCGTGCGATAATTTGCAATCCCGCAAAAAATGCGGGCAAAAATGGCCGTGATATCAGTTATCACGGTTTAGTGAATCAAGCCCCTCGAGTGGTATCTACAGGCCTGCCTCTATCTATCACAGATCACCTGGTGTGTTATGGGTGAAAATTGGCATTTGTGATTATTGCTGCATCTGTCACTGAGTTTTCTGTACACACCAATGTGTGCAAATTGCCATCTTTAATGGACATGCAGGTGTTCAGGAAGTTCATAGAAATTGTGGGTTAGTTCATTCTTAACTTTATTCGGGGATGAAAGGTTTACAATGGCGAGTACAACAAATTCAGCTTAGGCCCCGTTTACACTTAATCAGTTGGTATGCGTCAGTATGCGTTAGTACGCGTTGGTACGCGCTTTTTCCATAGCAATGCATTGGGAAGAAGATTTCAGTTAAAACGCATTAATGAGGAACTCCAGTGAAAATAATGTAATAAAAAAAGTGCTTCATTTTTACAATAATTATGTATAAATGATTTAGTCAGTGTTTGCCCATTGTAAAATCTTTTAAATCCCTGATTTACATTCTGACATTTATCACATGGTGACATTTTTACTGTTGGCAGGTGATGTAGCTGCTGCATGCATTTTTTGGCAGTTGGAAACAGCTGTAAACAGCTGTTTCCCACAATGCAACAAGGTTTACAACAAGGAAACTGCCAGGAGTACCACGGTCCTCAGAGTTTCTTGTGGGAGGGGTTTCACCACAATATCAGTCACACAGCACCCCCTGATGGTCTGTTTGTGAAAAGGAATAGATTTCTCATGTAAAAGGGGGCATCAGCTACTGATTGGGATAAAGTAGCTGTTTCTCTTTAAGTGTGAAAGGTGCCATAGGAAAACATGGGACTTACTTTGAAAATCAGTTTTCTTTCAGTTATAACTGAGAGCAACTGATTAAGGGCTCTTTCACACTAAGATGTTGCGTTTGATGCGACGTTAAGGTCGCACAACGTTAGGGATGCAGCGCATGTAGGTTATAAAATTGGACGTTATTCTGTACTACGTTATATGTCTCTTGGTGCACCATTTTCGTGGCATACTGATCGAACAAAAACGGCGCATGCGTTACATTAAAAAAAAAAAAAACATTACTGAGCATGTGGAACACACAACGCAGCAAATGTATTGCTAAACGAAGAGCATGCAGCACTTTCTCAATATTGCTACACGTTACACACAACGCAACGTGTGCACTGTGAATATCGCGCAGACTTTGCATTGCTGTGCGTTAGTCTGCGTTGGAACATTTTCTAACGTGCGACTTTAACGTCACACTGTGAAAGAGGCCTAAGTGTAAAAGGGGCCTTATGCTCACCTGCTGTTAAAACAGTGCAATCAAATTAGCTGATTGTAGCAGTTTCGGCTAAGTCTGTTCTGTGCTCAGCCATGGATAGGTTCACATACTTTGGTGCCATTTTGCTTTCCTCTGCTGTTCGCATGAGCTGCAGGTAGATGCCACTATCAAAGGTCAAGTGCTTGTATGTGAAGCTGTAGTGGATAAACCATGTAATATTCTAAGATCTGTACTTTTTGTTCCGCAAGGGTGGGTTCATGCTTACCATTGTGAAAAACTAAAAATGTTTTTGCATGCGTTTGCACAAAAAAGCCCTTTGTATGCAAATTTTCATGACATTTTTTTAATGTAGGTAATGAAAGTCAATGAGAATTTGCAGGCGATGTCCAAATGTATGCTGTAAGAAGTTTTTTCCATACGCATGTGAAAACCTGAACACAAAGACGCAAATTTTAGCATGAGTGCAATTCTCCAGTGACTTTTATTAGATGGGCAACAAACGCATTTTGACACATTTGCAAAACACACGCAAATTTGTGAGGTGTGTACCCCTCCTAAGAGTGAGTCTATATCAATGGTAACTTGTAAAGCATTTCATCAAGAGACAGTTAGGGCCCTTTTCCACTAGCAATCGCTAGCGTTCACGCTGAACGCTAGCGATTGCTGAATCGCAATTAGCGGCGATTCCCCGACGTTCGCGGCTGCGATTTTGCTATCCTATGCACTGCATAGCAAAATCGCGGCAAATATCGCTCCGCCGCGCGTTCGCGTTCCCGACAAAAACGAATCGCGGTAGTGGAAATGACCTACCGCGATTCCTATGTTAAAAAGCAAACCGTAGCGATTGTAAAATCGCTAGCGGTTTGCGTTTTTGCGATTGCGCTGGTGGAAAAGGGCCCTAAAAGCTTCTTACACGAGCTTAAAGGAATACTATCGATTGAAACAACTTTTTTTTTAATACTCTATATTAGTGTACACATTACCACTAGTGCTAGGGGCACTTTATTTATTTACCCAGGTCTCTCGCTCGCTATCCCTGCTTAAAAATTTATTTCTCACACAGCTCATAGTAGTTTGGGTCACCCTGAGCTGCTTGGTTACTCTGTCACACAGCTCACAAATATATTTCACTGTGTCACTCACAGCATGCAGGAGACATGAGGAGAAACAGGCTGATCTGAGGTGGTAACAGGTAACTAAACAAGCTGTAATATTGCTGGAATATAACTAGCTATAACACTAGTCTGTGTTTACACTCAGACTGGTTGCCTGGCTGCCTGCTTGTGGTGATTCACTCCAGGCTGCATCCACTTTACAAGCTGCTGAGAGGGGCAGACCACTGTCTACAATTAGCATTATTAGTATCTTTATCAGTCAAGAGAAGCAAAGATAATAAACACACATTGCTAGAATCTTTAACCCCTAACCACCATATCAATAAGATTCTTTCAGCAAGGTGATAATTAAACTATAAACTGAGGAGTTGATAGCAACTCCCCTGTGCAGAGACATGGTCTAGCCCTCTGGGAGCTAAGTATTTAGATACATTTTGTATCCAACACTGACGCCAAAACTGACGGAGGATTTTACAGCTGAGAGGAACAGCTGTGTGAGGAATCAAGTTGCTCCTACCGTCTTTCCCCGAATATAAGACACTGTCTTATATTCTTTTTGGGGAGGAAATACGTGCTAGGGCTTATTTTCGGGGGGGGAGGGGGGGAGGGAGGGGGGGTTAGACGCCGCTTTGTGTATGGGGAGGTGTGGGCTCTTACCGCACCTCCCTTGTGTCTGCGTCCCCCTCCGTTCCAAGCAACTTCTCCGGTGGTGGCAGCAGCGGCGACATGGTATTCAAGCTATGAGGGCGCCCTTTGACCCTCGCGCTGCACGCAGTACGCTTTGCGCTGGCGCTCCCTTCCTATCATAATCATGCGCCTGGCTGATGCGTCCCAGATGCACATTGATTATTACATGAGCGGAGCGTCAGCACCAAGCCGGCAAAGCATACTGCGTGCAGCGTGAGGGTCAAAGGTCGCCCTCATAGCTTGAATACCATGTCACCATGCCGCTGCCACCACCGGGGAAATTACTTGGAGTGGAGGGGGACGCAGCCACAAGGGAGGTGCGGTAAGAGCCCACACACCTCCCCATACACACAGCCCCCCCTCCCCCCAGCTAGGCCTTATTTTCGGAGTAGGTCTTATATTTCAAGCATGCTTGAAATAAAAGGGAGGCCTTACTTTCGGGGTAGGTCTTATTTTAGGGGAAAGACGGTAGTACTTGCCCTAATGTGTGCTCCAACATACAGCATTTAAAAATAAATACTTACATCGATAATATTCCTTTAATATAAAAACACATCTAATGTGCTATAATAGTGTAATTTTTTTTGCATGGAGTTAAGCATCCGCCAATTCCCTGAAACACAGACAATTGGAACAAAACATTCATTGCTAACTGCAGCTAGGCATATGTATTATCCATTCTCAGTACATTGAGCCTGAAAGCACAATTAACATCAACGGACAGAGAAATAAAAAATAAATGAATAAAAATCTGCAACTTTTCAGTGACAAGTAATAACACTGTAGATGTAAGTGTGCAGTGAATTTTTGTGTGCATCTCATGGCTTATGTAACAACTGACATAGCAAGAATGTTCCAGAGACACAAGACACTAGCAGCCAGTACATTACAGTATCAGGTACATTGTGTGATTTTAAATTTCAAGTGTACCAGAGCAAACCTAAATAAAAGATTTATACATACCTGGTAAAAGCCAGGTACCATGGTAGAAGTCCGTAAGTTTTGCTAATTGAAAACTTATCACCACACATCAATAAGTGTTAATTCACTAAAGAAGCTTTCCTTATAAACATGCATTGATAAGCTTTCACAGTGAGAGCGTCGTCTTATCACTCCAGTCCTTAAGTTATCACCTCTGTAGTTATTCTCACATGCAGTAGATAGGGAGAAGAGGAGCACATGCAGGCAGGATGCAACTCCACCACTCCTGCTGCCAGGATAATTACAGCTAACATGTGTAGGACAGCCAGGGATGGAGAGAGAGAAAAAGAGAGAATGTGTGTCTCTGCGTGCGTGCGTGTGTGTGCGTGCATGCGTGCGTGCGTGCGTGTGTGTGTGCATATACGCTTGGTGTGTCTCTCTCCATCCTTCTATGTGTGCCTGCTGTGTTTATTTCTCTTTATGCAGATTCCCCTCCTGCATCAACAAGTACAAAATAAAGCAAGAGTTCGAAACAGGATCAGCACCCACGGCAACAAAAGGAAAAAGAATGGAGTGCCAAGACCATCCGTTTCGCAGGACCCCTTGGACGGCAGTCAGAATGCCAAAAAAAAGTGGTCAGCACCTCCAATAATAATGCTCTTTTACATGAAAATATAGCTCTTTATTCAAAAATTGTTAAAATCCATACAAAAGATGGACCAAGCATGGGGCTGCTAACCAGAATGTCTGCTACAAAATAAAGCAGACAGCTCTGAATGCTTCACTTTACATCGCAGTCTGTAGTAGCACTCCACTTAACGACAGCTTAGGCTAGATACTAATTCTTCACACACTTTATACAGGATCTTCTCAAAAAAATTTGATAGCGGTCTTAAGCTCAACCAGAGTGTTTGGTCTTGCGTCTCTGCTGAAAAGCTTTATGGAGATGAAGATTTCATTTTTCAGCACGACCTGGCACCTGCTCACAGTGCCAAAACCACTGGTAAATGGTTTACTGACTATGGTATTACTGTGCTCAATTGGCCTGCCAACTCTCCTGACCTGAACCCCATAGAGAATCTGTGGGATATTGAGAAGAGAAAGTTGAGAGACGCAAGACCCAAACCTCTGGATGAGCTTAAGGTTGCTATCGAAGCATCCTGGGCCTCCAGAACACCTGAGCAGTGCCACAGGCTGATTGCCTCCATTCCACGCCGCATTGAAGCGGTCATTTCTGCAAAAGGATTCCCGACCAAGTATTGAGTGCATAACTGAACATAATTATTTGAAGGTTGACTTTTTTTGTTTTAAAAACACTTTTCTTTTATTGGTCGGATGAAATATGCTAATTTTTGAGATAGGAAATTTGGGTTTTCATGAGCTGTATGTCAAAATCATCAATAAGAAAAACAATAAAAGTCTTGAACTACTTCAGTTGTGTGTAATGAATCTAAAATATATGAAAGTCTAATGTTTATCAGTACATTACAGAAAATAATGAACTTTATCACAATATGCTAATTTTTTGAGAAGATCCTGTAGTTGTTATCAGTTGCATTCCTCTCTGTGAATTAACATCCTGTCTTCGACTTTAGAACTCTCTGTTTAAGAAATCACTGCTTAACTTAAAGAGGAACTGTAACGACAAAACGGCCCCTGGGGGGTACTCACCTCGGGTGGGGGAAGCCTCCGGATCCTAATGAGGCTTCCCACGCCGTCCTCCATCCGTCAGGGGTCTCGCTGCAGCCCTCCGTGCAGCGGTGACGTAATATTTACCTTCCTGGCTCCTGCGCAAGCACTCTGACGGCTGTCGGCGCCGAAGTAGGCGGAAATACCCGATCGCCGTCGGGTCTGCTCTACTGCGCAGGCGCAAGTTTCCGGCGCCTGCGCAGTAGAGCGGACCCGACGGAGATCGGGTATTTCCGTCTATTTCCGTGCCGAAAGTCGCCACAGCACCCCCGCTGGAGCCAGCAAAGGTAAATATTGAACTGACAGTCGGCAAAGTCGCCGGCTGTTCGGAGGGCTGCAGCGAGACCCCCGTGGGACAGAGGACGGCGTGGGAAGCCTCATTAGGATCCGGAGGCTTCCCCTACCCGAGGTGAGTACCCCCCAGGGGATCTTTTTTATGTTACAGAGTCTCTTTAAGGACAGAAACGTTACTTTAAAGTTTGCCTGAAGTAAATTGCTTAGTGAATACTTAATATATTATCATATGGCGAGAACAGTAGAAACACAGAATAGTTATTAAAGACAAGATATGAGCTGAGTGAATTGTGGCCATTGTCTTTCTCAGCAACAGTGGTATTTTCTGTATTAAGCAAAAGAGAAGAGCTATGAGTGCTGTGCAAGAACCTATACTGTAATTGGTACTGTGAATACTGTAATTGGCGATCCACCGCTGACCTCTCGTATAATCTTGCTCACATACACAAGTACAGTACTTCTGAAGATGCACCTACTAGGCTGCTCCAAGGGACACCCACTAAACTAGCCGGAAGCAGTGTGTATCAGCATCTATACAGCGGGAGTAGAGCAGCGGCGATTGGAAACAGGGACGGAGGTGAGTTCTGCCTACAGCGCTTCCGTGCGCCGCTCACTCTGCATCTGAAGGGGGGGGGGGGCGGGGAGAGGTAGGGAGGGAGAGGTCGGGATGCCCTCCCCGCAGCTGCGGCTCCCCCCTTCATTATGGGGGGGGGGGCACCTACCTACCCTATCCTGGGGGGCAGCTACCTACCTAACCTATCCTGGGAGGGCAGCTACCTAATCTATCCTAGGGGGGAAGCTACCTACCTAACCTATCCTGGGGGGGGGGGGCAGCTACCTAATCTATCCTGGGGGGGGGCAGCTACCTACCTAACCTATCCTGGGGGGGGGGCAGCTACCTACCTAACCTATCCTGGGGGGCAGCTACCTACCTAATCTGTCCTGGGGGGGGGCTACCTACCTAACCTATCCTGGGGGGCAGCTACCCACCTAACCTATCCTGGGGGGGCAGCTACCTACCTAACCTTTCCTGGGGGGGGGCAGCTACCTAATCTAACCTATCCTGGAGGGCAGCTACCTAATCTAACCTATCCTGGGGGGGCAGCTACCTAATCTATCCTGGGGGGGCAGCTACCTACCTAACCTATCCTGGGGGGGGGGGGCAGCTACCTACCTAACCTATCCTGGGGGTGCAGCTACCTACCTAACCTATCCTGGGGGGCAGCTACCTAATCTATCCTGGGGGGGGGGGCAGCTACCTACCTAAACTATCCTGGGGGGGCAGCTACCTAATCTAACCTATCCTGGGGGGCAGCTACCTAATCTAACCTATCCTGGGGGGCAGCTACCTAATCTATCCTGGGGGGCAGCTACCTACTCTAACCTATCCTGGGGGGCAGCTACCTACTCTAACCTATCCAGGGGGGCAGCTACCTACTCTAACCTATCCAGGGGGGCAGCTACCTACTCTAACCTATCCTGGGGGGCAGCTACCTACTCTAACCTATCCTGGGGACAGCTACCTAATCTATCCTGGGGGGCAGCTACCTAATCTATCCTGGGGGACAGCTACCTAATCTAACCTATCCTGGGGGAAAGCTACCTAATCTATACTATCGGGGAGAGGTAGGGAGGGAGAGGTCGGGCTGCCCTCCCCGCAGCTGCGGCTCCCCCCTTCATTATGGGGGGGGCACCTACCTACCTACCCTATCCTGGGGGGCAGCTACCTACCTAACCTATACTGGGAGGGCAGCTACCTAATCTATCCTGGGGGGGAAGCTACCTACCTAACCTATCCTGGGGGGGCAGCTACCTACCTAACCTATCCTGGGGGGGGGGGGCAGCTACCTACCTAATCTATCCTGGGGGGGGGCTACCTACTCTAACCTATCCTGGGGGGGCAGCAGCTACCTACCTAACCTATCCTGGGGGAGCAGCTACCTACCTAACCTATCCTGGGGGGCAGCTACCTACCTAATCTATCCTGGGGGGGGGGGGGGTTCCTACTCTAACCTATCCTGGGTGGCAGCTACCTACTCTAACCTATCCTGGGGGCAGCTACCTAATCTATCCTGGGGGGCAGCTACCTAATCTATCCTGGGGGGCAGCTACCTAATCTAACCTATCCTGGGAGGCAGCTACCTAATTTATCCTGGGGGGCAGCTACCTAACCTAACCTATACTGGGGGGCAGCTACCTCATCTAACCTATACTGGGGGGCAGCTACCTAATCTAACCTATACTGGGGGGCACCTACCTATCTAACCTGGGGGCACCTACCTATCTAACCTGGGGGCACTTACTTGTCTAACCTGTATTTGGGGCACCTAGCTAGCCTATACAGGTGGCAACTATACTGGCTACCTATATTGGAGGCTCCTACCTAACTAACCTATACTGGGGGCACCTACCTATCTAACCTATGCTGGGGGCAACTATTCTGGCTACGTATATTAGAGGCACCCACCTAGCTAACCTGTACTGGGGACACCTATCTATCTAACTTATCTAACTTATACCGGCGGCGCCTGCCTATCTAACCTATACTGGGGGCAACTATACTGGCTACCTATTGCTGGAGGCACCTACCTGGCTAACCTATACCGGGGGCAACTATACTGGCTTACCTATGCCTGGCTACCTATACTGGGGGGACCTATAGCTGGCTATAGGGATTCGGATATGTGTGTGCGTCGGGTGTTGCCGGGGGAGGGGGGCTGTTGTTGCCGTGGGGGGGGCCCACATCCAGATTCCGCATCGGGGCCCAGAGGTTTGTAGCTACGCCACTGACCAGAACTGACAGGAGAATTGTTCAAGTCGCAAAGAATAAGCCATAAATAACTTCAGCTGACATCCAGGCTACTCTAGACAATAGTGGTGTGAATGTTTCAAGACACACAATAAAAAGCAAAGCAGGTTATTTCGGCGCATGGCACTCAGCTGGGCGCAGTCATAGCAGCAATGCAATGATGCGCACCCCGCGTAGCGGTGATTCGGGGCTCTGGCGGTAGCATCTCACTCTGAGTTGCGACAACTCGGAGGGGGAATAGTATTAAACGCCGTCTTGGAGTTTAGCAGCAGCAGGCAGAGCCTTCATTTGGCTCTCACCACGCCGAACTGAGCGGCACCCAGGCAATATGTACTCAATAAAAAGGCACTTGAAGAGAAATTGGCTGCATGGTTAAGTTCCCAGAACAAAGTTATTACTGTGGCCCATTTAAAATATGCAATACAGCACCTACACAAACGTCTGGAAAAAAGTAATTTGTAGTGATGAGACCAAAACTCAACTTTTGATGTCATGTTTGAGGCCTATGATAAAAACTGCACCATAACTACTTTGAAGCATGGTGGTGGCTATCTGGTGTTTAGGAGCCTGTGAGCTACAGTTGCACAGGGAATTTGGTCAGTTGATGGCAACATTAAAGCAGCAGGTTATCGGAGAGCACTGGAAGGCAATTTGCACTCATCAGCTATGCATGGGATGTACTAGGACTTTCCAACATGACAATGACCCCAAACAGAAAGCCAAATTGACCAATCATTGGCAATAGCCAAAAAAACAAGGGTTATGGAGTGACCATTACAGTCTCCTGATCTCAATATCAATTGAGTCACTTTAAGGGGACCTTTTATGTGCAGTTCATGCAAGACAAAATTTATAGGCACTGGAGGCTTTTTGCTTTACCATGAGAGAAAATAAAATTCCTCATCCACAACGATAACAGGAGACTATAAGTAGTTATTGATGCAAACGGGAAATACAATATTAAAAAACGAAGGGTGTGCAAAGTTTTAAACAGGGATCATTCAGGTTTTTTTTTGAAATTGTTGTTTTCATTAAAGACCACCAGCAGCCAAAAAAAAGATTTGAATGGCAATACATATATCTAGTCTATGCACGGTGTACAGTTAGAAGAACATATAAAGTTTACATATGGTACAGCATAGTGGACAGAACAGACTCACATTTATATCTGTAAGTAGCACTTCCTTATTACTCCTGAAGCTGAAGCCTTGCTAAAGCAATGTACCCTCCTCTTCAGCCTTGTTAACTCCCCTCTCCCTCCCTCTCTTGCTGCCTGCCTAGATCAAATTACTTCTCTTTTCACAGTGTGTAGGAGAGAGAAGAGAGAAGGGAAAACTGCTGCAGCCTGTGTTATGTCTGTTTGCTATAATTCTTATTTCAGATATCTGTCTGTCTCCCTAGATTAGATCACATGGACATGAGGGGTGGAGTTATGACATAAATCCCCCAGCACTCTTTGCACCTATGGTATGGAAAGAAAAAACAGGCCCGGGCCCAATTTCACACTTGGGGTGGGGATTTCAAGACCATATGTGGAATACTTATAAAATACTTTATCATGTGTGATAGATCTTGGCAGCTTATTAGATTTAAAGCAAACTGTAATTTATAATTTAGTTACTCTTAAATAATTATCTTATTTTGAGATCTCATTTTTTATTTTTAATGAGTTTCAAATGAAACTATGTGTTTTGCCCGATTACTCGTGTTTTCCTTAAAGAGGAGCTGTTAGGTATAAGGTCTCAGAGAAAATAAACACATATATCAGTAGCTAAAGATTGGCTGTACTTACATTACATATGCATTTCACTGTCCACGTTTGGATTTCACAGAATTTGTATATAGTATATGCAGAGAATGATGCTCCTGACAGCTCATGGCAGGCTCCATGTTTTTCTGTCAAATGTGTCGTCATGTCCTGCCTGCTTCCTGATCACAGAAAATCTCGTACTGAATAACACAGTGTGCAGTGAATATTAATGAGCCATGTGGCTAGGAACAATAGCCGACTCCTGCAGTGTACTCTGCCCAGAGATTTATCAGTGCTACGCGCTGGACTGATTACAAGCTGCTGTAACGTCTCATTAGCAGCCGAGGGGAGGGCCCCAGAATGCTTTGCAGTATAGAATGCGGCTTGCGTCCTCTTGGGTCTAACAGCTTTGCTGATAAGCACACATCAAAGGTAAGAGATTTTTATCTTCACTAATGCCTTTTTGGCTTCCTTCTAAACTGTTTAACACAGGAGAATAGAGGTTTAAATTAGCTTCTGCAGCCTGACAGTTACTCTTTAACCACTTGAGGACCTAGGGCTTTCTACCCCTTAAGGACCGGCCACTTTTTTTTCCATTCAGACCACTGCAGCTTTCACGGTTTATTGCTCGCTCATACAACCTACCACCTAAATGAATTTCGGCTCCTTTTCTTGTCACTAATAAAGCTTTCTTTTGGTGCTATTTGATTGCTCCTGCGACTTTTACTTTTTATTATATTCATCAAAAAAGACAAATTTTGGCAAAAAAATGATTTTTTTAACTTTCTGTGCTGACATTTTTCAAATAAAGTAAAATTTCTGTATACATGCAGCACGAAAAATGTGGACAAACATGTTTTTGATAAAAAAAAAAAAAACATTCAGTGTATATTTATTGGTTTGGGTAAAAGTTATAGAGTTTACAAACTATGGTGCAAAAAGTGAATTTTCCCATTTTCAAGCATCTCTGACTTTTCTGACCCCCTGTCATGTTTCATGAGGGGCTAGAATTCCAGGATAGTATAAATACCCCCCAAATGACCCCATTTTGGAAAGAAGACATCCCAAAGTATTCACTGAGAGGCATAGTGAGTTCATAGAAGATATTATTTTTTGTCACAAGTAAGCGGAAAATGACACTTTGTGAGGAAAAAAAAAAAAAAAAAAGTTTCCATTTATTCTAACTTGCGACAAAAAAAAATGAAATCTGCCACGGACTCACCATGCCCCTCTCTGAATACCTTGAAGGGTCTACTTTCCAAAATGGGGTCATTTGTGGGGTGTGTTTACTGTCCTGACATTTTGGGGGGTGCTAAATTGTAAGCACCCCTGTAAAGCCTAAAGGTGCTCATTGGACTTTGGACCCCTTAGCGCAGTTAGGCTGCAAAAAAGTGCCACACATGTGGTATTGCCGTACTCAGGAGAAGTAGTATAATGTGTTTTGGGGTGTATTTTTACACATACCCATGCTGGGTGGGAGAAATATCTCTGTAAATGACAATTTGTTAATTTTTTTTTACACACAATTGTCCATTTACAGAGATCTTTCTCCCACTCAGCATGGGTATGTGTAAAAATACACCCCAAAACGCATTATACTACTTCTCCTGAGTACGGCGGTACCACATGTGTGGCACTTTTTTACACCCTAAGTACGCTAAGGGGCCCAAAGTCCAATGAGTACCTTTAGGATTTCACAGGTCATTTTGAGAAATTTCGTTTCAAGACTACTCCTCACGGTTTAGGGCCCCTAAAATGCCAGGGCAGTATAGGAACCCCACAAATGACCCCATTTTAGAAAGAAGACACCCCAAGGTATTCCGTTAGGAGTATGGTGAGTTCATAAAAGATTTTATTTTTTGTCAAAAGTTAGCGGAAAATGACACTTTGTGAAAAAACACAATTAAAATCAATTTCCGCTAACTTGTGACAAAAAATAAAATCTTCTATGAACTCGCCATACTACTAACGGAATACCTTGGGGTGTCTTCTTTCTAAAATGGGGTCATTTGTGGGGTTCCTATACTGCCCTGGCATTTTAGGGGCCCTAAACCGTGAGGAGTAGTCTTGAAACGAAATTTCTCAAAATGACCTGTGAAATCCTAAAGGTACTCATTGGACTTTGGGCCCCTTAGCGTACTTAGGGTGTAAAAAAGTGCCACACATGTGGTACCGCCGTACTCAGGAGAAGTAGTATAATGCGTTTTGGGGTGTATTTTTACACATACCCATGCTAAGTGGGAGAAATATCTCTGTAAATGACAATTGTTTGATTTTTTTACACACAATTGTCCATTTACAAAGAAATTTCTCCCACCCAGCATGGGTATGTGTAAAAATACACCCCAAAACACATTATACTACTTTTCCTGAGTACGGCGGTACCACATGTGTGACACTTTTTTGCAGCCTAGGTGCGCTAAGGGGCCCAACGTCCTATTCACAGATCATTTTGAAGCATTTGTTTTCTAGACTACTCCTCGCGGTTCAGGGCCCCTAAAATGCCAGGGCAGTATAGGAACCACACAAGTGACCCCATTTTAGAAAGAAGACACCCCAAGGTATTCCATAAGGTGTATGGCGAGTTCATAGAAGATTTTATTTTTTGTCACAAGTTAGTGAAAAATGACACTTTGTGAAAAAAAAAACAATAAAAATTAATTTCCGCTAACTTTTGACAAAAAAAAAAATCTTCTATGAACTCGTCATACACCTAACAGAATACCTTGGGGTGTCTTTTTTTCTAAAATGAGATCACTTGTGGGGTTCCTATACCGCCCTGGCATTTTACAGGCCCAAAACCGTGAGTAGTCTGGAAACCAAATGTCTCAAAATGACTGTTCAGGGGTATAAGCATCTGCAAATTTTGATGACAGGTGGTCTATGAGGGGGCGAATTTTGTGGAACCGGTCATAAGCGGGGTGGCCTTTTAGATGACAGGTTGTATTGGGCCTGATCTGATGGATAGGAGTGCTAGGGGGGTGACAGGAGGTGATTGATGGGTGTCTCAGGGGGTGGTTAGAGGGGAAAATAGATGCAATCAATGCACTGGGGAGGTGATCGGAAGGGGGTCTGAGGGGGATCTGAGGGTTTGGCCGAGTGATCAGGAGCCCACACGGGGCAAATTGGGGCCTGATCTGATGGGTAGGTGTGCTAGGGGGTGACAGGAGGTGATTGATGGGTGTCTCAAGGTGTGATTAGAGGGGGGAATAGATGCAAGCAATGCACTGGCGAGGTGATCAGGCCTGGGGTCTGAGGGCATTCTGAGGGTGTGGGCGGGTGATTGAGTGCCCTAGGGGCAGATAGGGGTCTAATCTGATAGGTAGCAGTGACAGGGGGTGATTGATGGGTAATTAGTGGGTGTTTAGGGTAGAGAATAGATGGAAACACTGCGCTTGGGTGGTGATCTGACGGCGGGTTTGCGGGCGATCTAATGGTGTGGGTGGGTGATCAGATTGCCCGCAAGGGGCAGGTTAGGGGCTGATTGATGGGTGGCAGTGACAGCGGGTGATTGATGGGTGGCAGTGACAGGGGGTGATTGATGGGTGGCAGTGACAGGGGGTGATTGATGGGTGATAGGTGATTGGCAGGTGATTGACAGGTGATCAGTGGGTTATTACAGGGAAGGACAGATGTAAATATTGCACTGGTGAATTGCTAAGGGGGGGTCTGAGGGCAATCTGAGCGTGTAGGCGGGTGATTGGGTGCCCGCAAGGGGCAGATTAGGGTCTGATCTGATGGGTAACAGTGACAGGTGGTGATAGGGGGTGATTGATGGGTAATTAGTGGGTGTTTAGAGGAGAGAATAGATGTAAACGCTGCGCTTGGGTGGTGATCTAATGTCGGATCTGCGGGCGATCTATTGGTGTGGGTGGGTGATCAGATTGCCCGCAAGGGGCAGGTTAGGGGCTGATTGTTGGGTGGCAGTGACAGGGGGTGATTGTTGGGTGATAGGTGATTGGCAGGTGATTGACAGGTGATCAGTAGGTTATTACAGGGAAGGACAGATGTAATTAATGCACTGGCGAATTGATAAGGGGGGGTCTGAGGGCAATCTGAGCGTGTGGGCGGGTGATTGGGTGCCCGCAAGGGGCAGATTAGGGTCTGATCTGATAGGTAACAGTGACAGGTGGTGATAGGGGGTGATTGATGGGTGATTGATGGGTAATTAGTGGGTGTTTAGAAAAGATAACAGATGTAAACGATACATTTGGGAGGTAATCTGACGGCGGGTTTGCGGGCGATCTAATGGTGTGGGTGGGTGATCAGATTGCCCGCAAGGGGCAGGTTAGGGGCTGATTGATGGGTGGCAGTGACAGGGGGTGACAGGGGGTGATAGGTGATTGGCAGGTGATTGACAGGTGATCAGTGGGTTATTACAGGGAAGAACAGATGTAATTAATGCACTGGTGAATTGATAAGGGGGGGTCAGAGGGCAATCTGAGCGTGTGGGCGGGTGATTGGGTGCCCGCAAGGGGCAGATTAGGGTCTGATCTGATAGGTAAAAGTGACAGGTGGTGATAGGGGGTGATTGGTGGGTGATTGATGGGTAATTAGTGGGTGTTAAGAGGAGAGAATAGATGTAAACAATGGATTTGGGAGGTGATCTGATGTCGGATCTGTGGGCGATCTATTGGTGTGGGGGGGTGATCAGATTGCCCGCAAGGGGCAGGTTAGGGGCTGATTGATGGGTGGCAGTGACAGGGGGTGATTGACGGGTGATTGACAGGTGATCAGGGGGATAGATGCATACAGTAAACAGGGGGGGGGTGGTCTGGGGGGGGGGGTCTGGGGAGAATCTGAGGGGTGGGGGGTGATCAGGAGGGGGCAGGGAGCAGGGGGGGGGGATAAAAAAAATAGCGTTGACAGATAGTGACAGGGAGTGATTGATGGGTGATTAGGGGGGTGATTAGGTGCAAACAGGGGTCTGGGGGGTGGGCAGGGGGGGGTCTGATGGGTGCTGTGGGCGATCTGGGGCAGGGGGGGGAGAAATCAGTGTGCTTGGGTGCAGACTAGGGTGGCTGCAGCCTGCCCTGGTGGTCCCTCGGACACTGGGATCACCAGGGCAGGAGGCAGCCTGTATAATACACTTTGTAAACATTACAAAGTGTATTATACACTTTGTATGCGGCGATCGCGGGGTTAACATCCCGCCGGCGCTTCCGTATAGCCGGCGGGATGTTGCGGCGGGCGAGCGGTGACAGGCGCCGGCGGAGGATCGCGTAACGGATGACGCGATCGCTCCGCCCATGCCCTTAGAAGGACCGCCGCCTCTGTGGGTGAGCCGGTCCTTCAGGGCTCCACTTCCCGGCCGCCTCTGTGCGTTAGGCGGTCGGGAAGTGGTTAAAAAAAGGTACAATTTTACTAAATCTGCCAGGGTATGTAAACGTATAAGCACAACAGCACATCAAATGCAGAGAGGTTCAGTAGGTGCAAAGGTGCTGCATAAAGGCTCATAAACATATCAAGACTAAAAATATAGATATCAAAAAAGCAAAAAATGTATTTTTCTCAAAGTGTTACTGTTTTCCACAACTTGTTAAAGAAAACCTGTACTGAAAAAAGTTCCCCTGGGGGGTACTCACCTCAGTAGGGGGAAGCCTCTGGACCCTATCGAGGCTTCCCCGTCCTCCTGTGTCCCACGGTGGTCTCGCTGCTGCCCCCGGAACGCACAGGCGACAAATCCGACAGCCTGTGCAATATTTACCTTTTCGGGCTCCAATGGGGGTGCTGTTGTGGCTCTTCTGCCGGAGATAGGCGAAAATAGCCGAGCCAAAAGGTAAATATTTACATTGCTTCCGCTGCGGGAGGATATTCTCTGCCGCCGTGGGACCGAGGAGGACGGGGAAGCCTCATTAGGATACGGAGGCTTCCCCCACCCGAGGTGGGTAACCCCCAGGGGAGTTTTTTTTTTAATTACAGATTTTCTTTAACCCATTCAGGTTCCGTCGTTTTCACGTGAGAAATGTTCACCTCCCATTCATTAGCCTATAACTTTATCACTACTTATCACAATGCACTGATCTATATCTTGTTTTTTCCGCCACCAATTAGGCTTTCTTTGGGGGGTACATTTTGCTAAGAGCCACTTTACTGTAAACGCATTTAAACAGGAAGAATAAGAAAAAAATGGAAAAATTCATTATTTCTCAGTTTTCAGCCATTATAGTTTTAAAATAATACATGCCTCCATAATTAAAACTCACGTATTGTATTTGCCCATATGTCCCGGTTATTACACCGTTAAAATTATGTCCCTATCACAATGTATGGCGACAATATTTTATTTGGAAATAAAGGTGCATTTTTTCCATTTTGCATCTATCACTATTTACAAGTTTAAAATAAAAAAAAATATAGAAATATTTCATCTTTACATTGATATATAAAAAGTTTAGACCCTTAGGTAAATATTTACATGTTTTTTTTTTTTTTATTGTAATGGATTTTTTTTTTATAGTAAACATTTTATTTGGGTACTTTTGGGAGGGTGGGAGGTAAACAATAGATTTATAATGTAAATGTGTGTTAATTCTTTTTTTTTTTTTTCAGGTGTAGTATTACTTTTTGGCCACAAGATGGCGGCCATGAGTTTGTTTACATGACGTCACTCTAAGCGTCGCACACGCTTAGAGTGACACATCGGGAAGGGAACGGCCAGAAAAGGTGCAGCTTCCGAGAGAAGCTGTCGCTTTTTCAGCGGGGGAGAGGAATCAGTGATCGGGCTCCATAGCCCGATACATTGATTCCTTGGCTACCGAATCCGCGGCCGGGAGTGCGCGTGCACGATCGGCCGCGGGAGCGCGCATGGTTCATGGACGTAGAAACTACGTCCAGGAACCAAAATAGGTTAAGCTACATGTCCAGCTTACATAAAATGTAGTTGTTGTATTATTTATATTTTAAAGGATACTTGAAATGAAAGTTATGAGGAGGCTTCCATTCTCTCTGCATTTAACAAAAAAAAATGTAACGGGCGAGCTGTTAGGAAGTCTTGTAGTGTTAGTAGTTTGAGTCCCACACTTGGTAAAAGCATACAGCCAGCGCAGACAAAACACCTGATTTACATTCTCATTCTGGGTCAATATTCAGAAAGTATTGGAGGCAGAGGATGAGCACAACAGCCAAGTACTAGTATTTGTAAAAGTAAATAGGTATGCAATTTTCCTTTTTTTCTATTACTACAGATTTACTTTAAACTCAGTTTAAATTCATAAATCAACTCATCTCCAAATAATACCTCCACTCTAATATTTTCCATTATTTTACTTAGATTGACTTTTGTTCTCCCCATAAGGGTGGGGAATTCCCTGCCTGTCAGCTGCTCCCATGCACCAGCCGGGTGCTTGCTACTATTAGGCATTAGGCATAGGTGGTGGAGTGGCAGGCAACATAATAAGTCATGTCTGAGCTCAGTCGTGGCTGTGCTAATACTCAACATGCTGCGGTTCTTACTGCCAAATAACATAACTTATTTAACTACCGAATGGGCGTGACCGCGGCAGCATCTCCAGGACCGCCCAATGCCAATTGCCATCAAGTCCTGGATCCGGCTACTGCAGGAGATCGCACGCACATCTCCGCATGAATGACGGCGCTCCGCTCCGCCTCTAGTCTCCCAGCGGTGATCGCCGCTAGGAGACTGTAAGACGGCAAAACTGCCGTCTATTTACCGGGTAATGCGCTGCAATCTAAGGCAGCGATGTACAGGGGACAGCCGTGTCACTTGGCTGTCCCCTTCAGAGTCTCAAAAGCATTCCGCTGTGATAGGCTGAAGCCTACCACAGCTGATCGCACCGATTGGCTGGTGGGGGGAGGGAGGGAGAGGGACAAAAAAAAAAGAAAAACAAACAAAAAAAAACATTTTTATTTAAAAATAAAAAATACAAATATTTATACAAAAAAATAAACATCTGGGGAGCGATCAGACCCCACCGACAGAGAGCTCTGTTGGTGGGGAGAAAAGGGGGGGGGGATCACTTGTGTGCTGTGTTGTATGGCCCTGCAGCTTGGCCTTAAAGTGACTCTGTAACAAAAATTACAACGTTTTTTCTACCATCCTACAAGTTCCTAAACCTATTCTAATGTGATCTGGCTTGCTGCAGCTCTTTCTACTATAACCATCTCTGTAATAAATCAATGTATCTTTCCCCTGTCAGACTTGTCGGCCTGTGTCTGGAAGGCTGCCAAGTTCTTCAGTGTTGAACTGTTCCTCTATGCACACTCCAGTGTGTGTTTTATTTACATAAGCCAGCAGCTTCTCTGCTATCTTATCAGTGATAGAAGAGAGCTGGATAAAAATCCTCCTCTGGAGGCTGTGAAAGGAGCTGGTCTGTCACATACTAAGGAATTAACGACATAGGCAGAGCTGTCTGCAGGAAGCCTGTAATGTTCAGTGCATGAGAGAAGCTGGGGACAGAAGGTAAACACACACAAGTGATCTCTTGAGATTCAGAAGTAAGGCTGTATACAGCCTGCTTGTGTATGGATGTATTTTCTATGTGTGGACATGCTGTACATCAACCTACTTCCTGTTTTGGTGGCCATTTTGTTTGTTTATAAACAAACTTTTTAAAACAGTTTTTGACTACTTTTAATGCGGCGGGGAGCGGTGAAATTGTGACAGAGGGTAATAGGAGATGTCCCCTAACGCACTGGTATGTTTACTTTTGTGTGATTTTAACAATACAGATTCTCTTTAAATCTGCAGTGGCCCAATTAACAAAAAAATGGCCTGGTCTTTAGGGGGGTTTAGTACTGTGGTCATCAAGTGGTTAACTAGGTAGGATGAAGCCAAAGCAGGGTGGTCAAAAAGTAGGTATTGTAGTAAATAGCAGACATGCACTAAGTGCACCAAAAATCCAGTATTGCTATTTGTGTGGCGATTCTTACTATAAATCGATAGTTTTCCTGTGGTCTTCAAAATGTGTCCCAACTTTCCAGCATACACCCACACAAACCAGTACCAAAAAGTGTGTTCCAGCTCTGTAGTGCGCAATAGCAATAGAGAGACTCTGAGACTACCTGTGACTGCTGACAGATTGAGGAGGCTACATTGTGACAGCTGGGTGGTCAGGAAAATCATCTGGGCTCTGCAAGTGCCAAGAAGGCGCTCGGGGGAACAACCCTTCCTAATTAATTGTGCTGCATAATATAAAAGTACTTCATAAATATATGATAAAAACAACAATGCTAGCATCAAAAACAAGATGGCAGCTTCCATGCTGGCAAAATAAATAAACTATAAGAACAAAGTGATTATGGAAACAGAAATACATCGGAGGAAGGGGGAGTTTGAGAGAGATAAGCTTTTAGTGTTGCATGTAGCTCTAACTAGAATCACATGATCCACTATAAACACTAAACGGAATGTGGTAGAAGCTGACCTCAGATGTGGGCAGCAGACCTGACAGAGAATTACAGAAATTAAAGGACCATTCATCCTTCATCATATATGCAGTGGTTGTTAGAATTGAAATAAGCGTGTCTATAAGTTTAGCAAGTATCCACCATACTATGGAAACCTATACTTATTTTTCAGGTCCTGTTGAAACCACCTTTTCTCTAACAAAGGTTACTTACATTCTTCCCTGCAGAAAACTGTATTTTAAGCGTCCAGAGATCAGGGCACTAGGCATACTGATACTTACCTGGAACTTCCTCTAGCCCCATGGGGTGTGATCACTCCAGCATCCTTGCTGGCCACTCGGTTGTCCAGGAATCAGCCCCAATAATCTAGCCAGTCACAGCCAGTTGTGGGCTTCTGCGCATGCGCGCCCCCATACGCTCCTGTCCCAGGGAGTGTTTTACGCAGTACTACTGCAAGGGTGATCCCCCCTGGACATCAGCATCTGGGGGGTTTACCAGCCATGTTCTCTCGCTCCCCCCTCCCTGAGGGGCAGTTGCGGCGCTCCCGGGCAGTAGATGCCTTGTGGGGGTGTTTGCACTGCCCTTCATTTCTTGGGGGTACAAGGAGGCCTACACGCAGCACCCGTTGAGATATAAAGCATTCTGCGTGGGCCAACTCCTGCAGGAAGAGCAGGGAGGCAGCTTCAGATCCTGCATACTCTGGTAAGTGAATGCAGCATGCAAACACTTTGCCATTTTAATTAGTAAATTGACTTGAGGCAGCCAGTATATAAGTCAGGTGTTGACTGGTCAGAGCACACATCTCTTTCTCTTGCTCAGCATGCTGGAAGTAGATAAATACTAGCTCTACTTACATAACATTTGTATTGCACTGTCCACATTTTGATTTTAGTGATTTCTCTATAGTAAAAAAAAAAAAAAAAAACCTTCTTAGGATTCTTTATTTTTACTGTGTCTATCTAGAAGCCAATAGTGTTGTAATTTACTCCTGTACTCTGTCTGTGTATCATTGCCTGCCCTCCTTCCAGGCTTCAGACACTTCCACCCAGCTCTGCGACTGTAAGTGTATTGTCTCAGCATCCTATTAATATACCTGCGAAATTAAACAATACTTGGAATATATATATATATATATATATATATATATATATATATATATTTTTTAAAGAGAAACCGTAACCAAGAATTGAACTTCATCCCAATCAGTAGCTGATACCCCCTTTCCCATGACAAATCTATTCCTTTTCTCAAACGGTGAAACCCCTCCCACAAATGATGTCAGCGCCTCCCAGCACTGAGGCACTGACATCACCTTGCCTTGTTGCATTGTGGGAAATAACAGCTGTTGACAACTGCAAAAAAAAAAGCAAGCAGCATCTCCTTCCAGTGACATCACCTGCCAGCAGTAAAAATGTCACCATGAGATAAATGTCAGAATGTAAATCAGGGAGAGGAAAGATTTTACAATGGGCAAAAACTGACTAAATCATTTATACATAATTATTGTAAAAATTAAGCACTTTTCTATTACATTATTTTCACTGGAGCTCCTCTTTAAGGGGTAAAAACCCAGGAATGTGAAGTGGTTAAGATGTGATTTCCGTTAAAATGTTACAGATCTGATTTTTTTTTCCTGCACATGAATCGGAAACAGCCTATTCATTTCAAATGGTTGTCATTTCATAACCGAATTAGCATACAGGAAAACATACCAAAACTCGCTCAGGTGAAATGCGGCCATGGGTTTTTTTCAGCAATCCACAACTATGCACACACTAGATTCTCAGCCAAGACTGCCCAAAATGATTATCTTGGCTGAGGTTTACCCAGCTTGGTTATGAGGTTTAACCCTCCTATTTCGTACAACTATTTTATCCAAAATGTATAATACTGGCTGGAGTTGGATTTTAACATGAGTCGACGGGGCTCTGTGAAAGCCAGTTAACATACTGGGAAAAGTCAGCCCCCTCCATTGTTCAGAGACCCAAGTACTCTACAATGATAAGCACACATTTGGCTACTGCCGAGACAAAACATTGCTAATATGGTAGAAATGACCAGGAAAAGGCCCTCACAACTGCCTCTCTATTGTCTGTTCTGTGCTCTGACCTCTAATGTTTGCACTTATTTCACAGACACTACACATCGCATTAAAGCTGGATGCTGGCTGGAAAAGGGAGGAATTAAATTACCAAAATGTTATTTTTCCTGTGCCCCACCACCCACTGAAATTTTTTAATATCAAATAAACTCGTATCACAACAGACAACTTGCTTTGGTATTCATAAAATAATCTCACAAAAGAAACTGCCACATCAGAAAAAGCAGGGGCCTCGAGATGCACTTTGTGCACCCATATTGAATTTTATCAGGTGCTAATTATTGTTTTAGGAGTTAAAAACAGCTTAGTGCATCTGTTGTTTAATTCCCACTTCCCCAATCTTAAATGGGAACATCAAAGAAAATAAAACACTCAATCTTAAACAGGCCCTGACAGCAGACTGAGACTCAAGTGCTCAATAGGCAAGGCCCTTGCCACCAGTTCTCGCATTTCCACAACAGTGAGCAAACACAAAACCACCACTAAGCGGCCTTGCCTCCTTTTCAGCTCCTCTTGGCCAGTTGTCTGCCTTCTACCAAAGAGAACTCTTGTACACAAACCTTCTGGGAACACAGCACTGTAGAAAGGATTAGTTGCACTAACACGCTAGTATCTGCAAAAAGTAAAAGGAGGGAATGGCTTTAAAAAAAAAAAAAATCTACTACAGTATTTGATATATGAATAAGCAAAATGTATGAGCTGACAAGAGTCTTGCAACAAGTCTGTGTGCTCCCTAGGAGAAAATGTTGCTGTGATGAGTGACAGGGCTTTCAGGAAATATGTTCACAATCACAGACAGGGAAGGCCATGACCTAGATCGTTTAAGAGCTTGTCTTGTCAAATTATCAAAAGCTCCTTCCTTTCCTGAATAAAAAGGGTGACATAAGTGAGTGTCAGGAAGCTGTGGGCTGACAAACCAAGCATACAATAACAGGACGTCACATACTTGGCAAAACACCGCCACTGCTGGCGGCAAATCTTAATGAGAGCACGGCTGGCCCAGGAGACTCGAGTCCCTGCTGGCACAGCAACCCATCTTGCAGAGAAAATCCTTCAGCTCCCAGTCAGCTATGTTCTGACACGATGCCTACAATTACTAAACACAACTTTTTAACAGAATCCTCTGGTGTTTTGTCAAAGCATCTTGCTGTTACAGCCTTCCCATTACAAGGCCCCGCTACAAACCAAAGCTTTATTAGCACTATCTATGCTGAAAAACGCGGTTCTATGAGAAAATAAAGCTAAAATGTTAGCTGTGTTCAAGTTTTCTAATGGGGTCATGGGTCAGTAGAGAAAGGTACCTCAGCGATTTATCCTCATTTTACTCTTAAACCAATCACCATTTTTTAAGGTCAGCATGCATGGTACAGGCGGGCATTTTCTAAATGATTTAATGTTACAGAATGCATAATTAAAGCACACAAAAAGTTGTTGAACATTATAATGGGTTTTCCTTGGTGCAACACTGTAAGGCATCGTTTCAAAATCGCATGTCTAATGTACATTTAAAGTAACATTTCTATATTGCTGAGAAAAAAAGTCAATAAAATATACTACATGGATTTTGTTGATCTTCATTACAAGCTGCAAGTTTGCCCAAATATTAGTGAAGGCATAATGGACATGTGGTAACATTCTTCTCAGCCACAAGGAATTTAATGAGATGCAACTAATTTCGAGCTGAGAAAGGACTATGCAAATTTTGCATGCAATTTGAAGCAGCTTGAAAATGGACCAATCGAATTTTAACCCAGCAGGATCTGATTGGTTTATTTTCAAGCTGCATAATTCTGCATACAAAATTTTCATAGTGCTGCATCGACTCAAATTTATTTGCATTTAATTGGCCATCCCTATCAAAATGTAATGAAATGCACAGTTTTACAACTAAAATATCTACAGGCAGCTCTACTGATATTTATGCTCTCAAATATGGAAAATAACATCAAAATGGTGAGGATGGCAGATTACCTTCCAGTCCTAATAGAACAAAACACTAGTAAATGATTACAGCCCTGTTACAGCCCCTACCCCTACTCCACCCAACAAAAACAAAGGTAGTCCACTGCCAAAGCAGGTCATTTGGACAACGTAATTTACTGATATTCTACTAGCAGTTTTTTCCGGTACCCAAATTAATGCAGCACTTTTTTTTTTTTTTTTTATATAAATTACACATCTACTGCTTTCACAGACCTGGGACTGAAGTTCAGCTGAAGTAAAAATAAATGCTTAAAAAAGGTTTAAAAATCCCTGAATGCGTTGTTCTTTTACCACCTCTCAAGCTCCCTCAACAATTAAGAAAAAATGAATAAACAATATATAATGAAACATCTCATGACAGCAGTAAAACTAGTGCCTAGCTACTGGAAAACTGATAACCCATAATAGTAGACTAGCTGAAGAAGAAAGCACAACATGTAATGGAGATGTTAGTATTGTCATAGGACAGGGCAGACATGTATCAAAATATAGGCAGACAGAAAACAAAAAACGAACACACTGTCACCTATACATAGACTGTCTATGTCACGGTCGCCAGTTCAGTTGTGAGGCTTTTCAATTTTTCCTATCTAAAGTGGTCCGATAAATGTAGGGCAGGGATGCTACAAATGTACTAAACATTAGGGGAGCAGAGAGCACTTGCAAGTAAGTGCACATTGGAAGACTACAGACTTTTACTAATGCCGTATTTACATTACAGGTGCCCGTCACCCCCCAGATCACCCCTGCATTGACCTGTGACTCACAAAGAGCCTCCCCACATCGCAGCTGCACATGCTGGACTGTATCTGCGCTACGGCCCGGAGAGGTTTCCATATCACATGGTACTTTGATTTTGTCCACCCGTCTCTGTGATCAAGTTAACAGCACACATCTATAGGGATTATTATATTGATGGATGTCCAAGGAGCCTACGATTGGTGAGATGCATCCTGTATGCAAGTGACTTTTCCTGCTATACGTGCTATGATCCCGCTACTGTATCACTTTCCTGCTAGTTATATGCAGCTGCAGAGGCTTGGCTTATGATGCTGGCAGCTTCTGGCTTCATTTTATTGGACCATTATTGGGATATGTTACTTTAAGCAGCCATTCATAATTATATACCATCTGGGTGACACTGGCACTACTTTTGGACTACCATCCATATATTCCCTATCCATATGGTTGTTGTGCTTGGTTGTGACTGAGTGGATGAAAGGTGCTGTAGCATGTGGCGGGGTGGCCACCTCATGCACTTTTAGATTTACTGATTTAGACCAAATATGTATTTTCTACAATAAAGTTTGCTACATTTTGCTAAGTATTAACTAAGGATGTTTTTTTTTAAGTATGGCTAATTGGTACACATGCTCTACCTATTGATATCACTTCCTGAAATCCGGAGTACATATTATTGTTTGGCTGAAAAACACTTTTGAGTGTGAGGAACAAGTTCAGTGGTCCAAGATATCACTATGTGGGAGTTGAAAAACTGTTTTAAAAGAACTGTCATCATTCACCTGAGTCACATCCGACACTGCATAGAAAAATTGCACATTTATTGTGGACTTGTGCTCAAAAATATCTTAGAATGCATACAGAAAACAATTCAACATGAAGAACAATACAGTTCTACCATAGGTGCTTGGATGGCAGTGGGTGCTGGGTGTGATACGGGCAGCCTGACGGCCGTTTCGCACGGCGGTGCTTCTTCTAAGGCTAGGTGGTTGAGCCTTAGAAGAAGCACCGCCGTGCGAAACGGTCGTCAGGCTGCCCGTATCACACCCAGCACCCACTGCCATCCAAGCACCTATGGTAGGACTGTATTGTTCTTCATGTTGAATTGTTTGCTGTATGCATTCTAAGATATTTTTGAGCACAAGTCCACAATAAATGTGCAATTTTTCTATGCAGTGCTGGATGTTTCTCAATCTTCCTTGTGACCATGATATACTGCAGCAATATGCCATCCTGAGCACGCATATGACACATAGGTGCCTTCTGAGTCATTCCCAATACATCTAAAAGGGCAACTTCTCCAAGTAGTGCCGACTGTGTTCTTTTATTCCTTTTCTACGTGGTTCATATCATTCACCTGAGACAGTCAAAAGTCTAAATGTATTTTATTCTTTAAACACAAAATGAAGACTAAGGAAGTCCAGGAAAGTCCTATTAAGGAGTCAGACTATAGATACAATTGCTTATCTCATCAATTTTATTTTCACTTTTGGTTTGCAGTTTGATATGCCAGTCTATAAGATTTAGTGATTCTGCAAATCCTTAATTATCCTTCATGTAAAATTAACAGCATACTTACGTCAGCATAATGGCCAATCATAGAACAGCGATGACATTTCTTCTGCCAATAGGGTCTTTCTGCGCAGTTTTGATAAAAATGGCCTGGCAGCCAACAGTTTAAGCAGTATCTAGATGGGCACATATACTGCAGGTGTCCTCTCCCCCCACAGAGACAACAGGCTGGAAGTTTCTAATAGCAATGGAAATAAAAACAGATATCAAAAAACATTCTTTAATAATAAAACAACAGATTCATGAAAAATCATGCATTATAAGTTATGTATTGCTTACAGAGTTGTTCTGACCAGTTAGGATGGAATCGCAGCAATCAGATCCCACCAACAGAAAGTTTATTGGTGGGCAGAAAAGGAAGCAAGATTCATTTGGCTGCTAAGTTGTAAGGCCAAGCAGTAAACTGTTAAAGCTGCAGTATGCTGTATTGTAAAAAATAGCCTGCCCCCCAGGGGGGTGTAAGCCTGTGGTCCTCAAGAGGTTAACATTTATAGTTATATTAGGCAGACTGCTGAGATGGATAAATGATTACCTCCTGTGTGAGTATTTTGTGGAACCAACTTTTGCCTTAAGGCTGCTTTCACAGTGGGACATTACAGGCGCACGTTAGAGCAGCCTGTAACGCAGCCCAACTCACAGTAATGAAAAATCAATGGGCTGTTCACAGTGCCCACATTGCGTTACAGTGTAACGCTGGACGTTCAAATACAGTGCAGCATGCTGTGTGTTATATAGTTGGTTTTAGCGGTGTTAGACTGTTTGCACATGCTCAGTAAGGGGAGAGTCCACTATTGTTCCTAGCTACATGGCTAATTAATATTCACTGCACTGTAGTGTTGTCCAGATCATGAACAAGTTGGAGCTTTGCAAAGAAATGAACAGCGCTACTTAAAAACAGATGAGTGCTTACCTGCAAAAAAGTGCACACCCCACTCATGGGATTCAAATACACAATGAGCATACACATGACCTGTCTACCACTTGGAGGATGTTAGTTTCCGCTAACAATTTGCAATTTGTTAGGTACTTGTCCCTCCCACTGTCGAAGAAGTCTTTCCTCCATGGGAGGGGACCTAACACTAACTAAATTCTACCTATGCATATGCATAGCCTGGGCGCGCTACCAGTAAAATTGAGAATTGCGCAAAAAAAGTGGGATCAGCGCATCACCAGGCCGCCTCTGGATGGCCTCAGCTCAGAGATGCGCTGAGCCCCCCCAGAAACTGCAAACGCACCTTGAACCCAAACAGAGGCTCTGCATATACACCAAAGGAAAACTATTAAGTGGGAGCAGCTGACCAGAAATAAATCAATCAAACATAGCAAAGAAATGAACAGCGCTACTTAAAAACAGATGAGTGCTTACCTGCAAAAAAGTGCACACCCCACTCATGGGATTCAAATACACAATGAGCATACACATGACCTGTCTACCACTTGGAGGATGTTAGTTTCCGCTAACAATTTGCAATTTGTTAGGTACTTGTCCCTCCCACTGTCGAAGAAGTCTTTCCTCCATGGGAGGGGACCTAACACTTTTTGCGCAAGTTGGAGCTTTGATCCAGATCTTTTTTGTGAGTCGAATTATCCAGATCATCACAATGAAGGATTCAGTTCACAGTGTATGTCTGGAAGAAACAGGAACTGCAGCTTCTGTGCACAAGCACAATCTTCCTGCTGCATCTCTCCCTTCCCCATTAGCACCCTCAATGTGCCCTCATGCTCCTGCACCTCTCACTCTGCTGCACCTCTGCTTCCTGCTTTCCTAGTAAAATGATTCAAAGATTCGGTTCAAAGATCCGGATCTTTTCAATGATCCGATTCGAATCATCCGAATCATTGAAAAGATCCGGACTTCCCAGGATAGCACCAAGAGCCTCATAACGCAGCTCAATCTGACGTCCAACTTCAACACCACCACACGTTGCGTTAGGGGCACTTTATGCGACCTTAACGTCCCCTAAAACGCAACGTCTTGGTGTGAAAGAAGCCTAAAGGTAACATAAACTGAGAAGGATATGGATTTTTCCTTTTAAAATAGTACCAGTTGCCTGACTCTCCTGCTGATCCTGTATCTCTAATACTTTTAGCCACAGCCCCTCAACAAGCATGCAGGTGAGGTGCTCTGACTAAGGTCAGACTGGATTAGCTGCATGCTTGTTTCAGATGTGTGATTCAGCCACTACTGCAGGGAAGAAATCAGCAGGACTGCCAAGCAACTGGTATTGTTTAAAAGGAAACATCCATCTCCCTCTCAGTTTGTTAGGACATCCATCAACTTTGCACATTTAGGCCCCTTTTACACTACACGCAGTCCGTCACTTTGCCTAAAACTGCCGAAACCCGTTGCAAAAGTAGTGCTAGCCCTATGGGGCTATCACACTGCTCACGGTGCAGCGGGTCCTATTGAGGCAAAAGTTGAAGTGTGTTGTGTGTGCTTACACTGGAGGTGATGCATACTTAATGGAAAGTATGCCTAAGTGATTGCACTGCAGCTATAACACGCAATGCGACTTGTCTTGGCCCCTGCCTTGCAGTCTACTAACAATTGCACTGCAATAGTGTAAGAGGGATCTTATACTGTGCAATATTTGCCCGTTTTGCCTGGTTTTCATTACAGAAGTTGGATGATGACGGTTGGTAAACAACAATCCATCCTTCTGGTCATTTTACAGATTTTCAGCAAGGTTTAAGACTGGCCTCTATCTTTCAGAAAAACATGCACCTTTTTCTCCTTTAGCCACTGAGTAGCCAATTTTATTGTGTGCTTTAGGCCACAGTCGTACTGGAGGGTGGACTCTCTTCCCATTGACAGTTTTTAGAGAGAGGGACGGGAGTTTTCCTCAACAATTTGACAGTGATGGCACATTCACTATTCCTTCCATCCTGACAAGTGTCCCAATCCCCTCTGCAAAGAAACAACCCCACAGCATGATGCTACTACCTTCATGTTTTATGTAAGTCACTATTAAAGCAACCAGTAATATGGAGGGATGTTTGAACCTTACCTTAGTGGTTGGAAGTAAAATCCAGTAAGATGGAGCAGAGGCTTTCTGGATCCCAGTTGCGCCCACCATTCCACCATAGGGTCCATCTTCTGGCTGTGGTACTGGGCGTGGACAAGTGAACCCGGACTGAGCTTTTTTCCTGGGTGCATAAGCACTTCATTCTACCTTACTCATGCATGCCCAGTCCAGATGTGCTTGTCCAGGGCCAGGAGTACAGCTAGAAGAATGGATACTGCACTGCAACAGTGGCCCATAGAAGGACTGTTAAAAACTCCTCCAAATGTATTTCCCCTCCCCTCACACGGTTATTTACAGATAAACCTAAAATTCAGAACCCTTCCATGCGCACACTGCCAGGATCCTCAAAGCACTAGTCAAGAGCATGGCTTTCTGTAATAGTAATACAGACAGCGCTAGAAGATCTATTAAGATCTAATTTATTCACTATGGTAAATTGTATCTTGATCATATATACTGCAGTGTAATAATACACTCATACACACTTACTCATGTCAATTACATCACCTCTCCTACTGCAGTGGAAAAAATGGCCAAAAATATAAAAATATAAAAAAATGTATAAAAAAAATCAGTAATAGAATAAAAATAGTGGTCCTGGAAACTCTGAGATACTTCTTACTCTTATCAGAAACAATTGGGAAGGAGAGTGAAGGACTGTAATACTCATGCCCTGGATTTCCATAGAAACCAATGTAAGGAAAGGTACGTGGCAGCATGTATAAGAAGGCAATCCAGGAAGAACCTGAGGGCTCTGGGACCTCAGGCCAAAAACACCGGCATAATGTCACAGTAGGATTTTCTAGGATAGGAGGTAGGTGAGTAGGAGTGTTTTTTTTTTTTTTTTTTAATTCATTGCTAGAGAGTTTGGAAAAAGTAATTAGGAAGAGAAAAATACATATATATACACACACACACACACACATATATAAAAAAAAAAAATATATATTATATATATATATATATATATATATATATATACACATATACATACACGCACACACACACACGCGCACACACACACACACACACACACACATCCCCCTCCCCCCAAGCGTGTCTAGGTTACCAGTAGGCATACCTGGGGTGTTACATTTAACCATTTAATGGCAATGTATCGTATTAAAACGTCATGCTTTTGCCTGTTAATGGGACTCAGTTTTTTTAATCTATATTTTATGGGGGAAAATTAATTTTAATTTATTATATAGGGGCTGGTAATTATGGCCAGAACAAAAAAAACAAAACAGAAAAATAACACCTATATTTCAAAATAATATATTGTCGCCATACATTGTGATAGGGACATAATTTAAACAGTTTAATAATCGGGACAACTGGACAAATAAACGGTGTTTGTTTTAACCACACGAGAATGTTTAATTTTAAAACTATAATGGCTGAAAACGGAGAAATAATTATTTTTTTTTCATTTTTTTTGTTTTTTTTTTCCATTAAAACGCATTTATGATAAAAAAAATTCTTAGCAAAATGTACTACCCACAGAAAGCCTAATTGGTGGCGAAAAAAACGAGGTATAGATCATTTTCTTGTGATAAGTAGTAATAAAGTTTAGGGAATAAAAGGGAGGAGCACTGACAAGTGAAAATTGCTCTGGTCCTTTAGAGTAAAAACCCTTGGGGGTGAACTGGTTAAGAAATAGACTGTCTTTTTTTTCTTTTTCGGTCTTCTATTGCCAGTGAGATGCCACTGTCATTTACCAGGTTCACTTTGCTTTTGACATGATAGTAGGAGTTTCACCTATTGATTTCAAAGTTAACAGAACCCTATACCAAATGTTTACAATGATACATAAACAGTCCACATAAATCTGAAAAATATGATCAAAAAAGATATAAGATATATGATCAATGGGATTGAGTATTCAAGGACAGTTGCTAATATCCAAAAGTATGACAATGCCAATGAATCAGCCATTATGAATAAAGTCTTTAAAAAAGTAACAATTACCTTGGGCTGAGGACAGTTTTTAGATAGATGTCCACGGTTGTTACAATTCCTGCATATCACATTCTTGTCTCCTGTGTAATAGCGATTGGCTCGCCTTGTTGCAAAGTTGGTAACGTGGGCCTACGGCATTGTAGAAAGCACAGAAAACACAGACAATAACTAAAGACCCGGCAAAATGGATTATCTGTTTGTTAGATTTGTCTTTATTAACAATTTTAAACAGTATACAGACAATTACAAGCATATGAATGGCAGTAGTAGATAGATCAGAGACACCTACGGTAATATAGAGGATAAGGTAAAAAAAAATGTGCCTTTCATAATCAGTAGAGCAGGAGGCCAACACGTTGGCATGTGTTATGCTCACATTTAAAGGTAGGGAGCACATTTATCTAAAGTTAAAATCCATATACCTTATGGCCCATACTCACGGGCAACATTTCTGGCCTGTCGCTAGCACTAGGGAGCGTGTACGCAACAGGCCGGCGACAGCTCGTCGCCAGGCCCCTCCGCATACACACGGTGGAGGGACCTGGCAACTGATGCGGGGGAAGCTGTCGCTGTTGTTCCTCCCCCCCGCCGGAAGCTCAATGTATTCCCTGCTTGTTGCTGTCGCTAGTCCGCATACCCACATGGGCTAGCGACAGTTGCGGCGGAGTTGCAGTGGCAACTGTCGCCAGGCGATTGACCGCGCCAATCGCCTGGTGACATCAGCGACGAGCGACGGTTCGGGGTGCGAGCCCGTGCAACGCCTCATACTCACAGGCGACCTGTCGCCGCAACACGCGCACGCCACGTGTTGCGGCGACAATTGTAGCCCGTGAGTATGGGCCATTACAGTTAAAATAAACTGCCAACAAAAAGCAACAAGGGGGGTGGGGTTGGGGCAAGACAATGGAGAAGGGAGGGGTATGGAGGGAAGAAGAGGAAAAGGAGATGGAGAATAGGGAAAAAGGGGAAGAACCAGTTAGTTCACAGCTCCAGAAATAATAATGTTATTTTATAAAACCTCATGTAGTAAACCATAGACAGTAAACCATTTAAGCATCCACTATAATTCTTACTTTTTAAAGGGCCTACTCATATCAAATTTGTAAATTCCTGGGAGTAACTGTAATCTAACCATCAAACCCACATTGTTACGTAGGATTCTAGTTTGTCATTATCAGAGGCCACTAGTTTGTTCATTCCCAAAAGTTCAGTCATGGCTTCAAGCCAGCTATGTAGAGTGGGAGATAAGGGGGACTTTCAGAACCTAGCCCCAGTGGTTTCTAGCTGCTGTGAGGCAGTGTTTTCGTATGCTTTTCTTGACCTTAACCAGTGGGCCTGGAATTAGAGTAGAGATAGTAGAGCTATTTCAGGTGAAATAGTGATATTTGAGAGGGTCATTCTTCTTTATGCCTTAAATACTTTTTCCCAGAACAAATGAGCTAGAGGAAGATGCCACTAAATATGAAGGGGAGATCCAACCTCTGTATGGCATCTCCAGCATGCGTCCGGTAATTCTGAAAACATACAATGGATCGTCGTATTGCATTTATACCAGAGGGCCAGGACTCTGAAATTCCTCTCCTTGATACTATTACTGATGGACAAAGTATGATTTAAAGAAAAACTCCGACCAAGAATTGAACTTTATCCCAATCAGTAGCTGATACCTACTTTTACATGAGAAATCTATTCCTTTTCACAAACAGACCATCAGGGGGTATCAGCTGTATGACTAATATTGTGGTGAAACCCCTCCCACAAGAAACTCTGAGGACCGTGGTACTCCTGACAGTTTCCTGTCTGTGAACCTTGTTGCATTGTGGGAAACATCTGTTTACAGCTGTTTCCAACTGCCAAAAAAGCATGCAGCAGCACCTGCCAACAGCAAAAATGTCACCATGTAATAAATCAGGGATTTAAACGATTTTACAATGGGCAAACACTGACTAAATCATGTATACATGATTATTGTAAAATGAAGCACTTTTTTAATTATATTAATTAGAGCGAGAGAGAGATATGTATATACTGTCTGTGTGTGTGCGTACATACGGACGGACGTACGTACGTACGTACGTACGTGTGTGCGTACGTACGTACGTACATACATGCATGCATACATACATATATATATATACACAAACACACACACACACACACACACGTAGGTACATGTATGTATATGCTTGGACATACATACATACATACATACATGGACATACATACATACATACATACATGTACATACATACACACATGTGCATATATACATACACGTACATACATGCATGTACATACATACATACATAAACACATGTACATACATACATGCATGTACGTGTGTATGTATGTACGTACGTACGTGTATGTATGTATGTATGTACGTACGTACGTACGTGTATGTATGTATGTACGTACGTACGTACGTGTATGTATGTATGTACGTGTGTATGTATGTATGTATGTATGTATGTATGTACGTACGTGTATGTATGTATGTACGTACGTACGTACGTGTATGTATGTACGTACGCACGTGTATGTATGTATGTACGTACGTGTATGTATGCACGTACGTGTATGTATGTATGTACGTACGTACGTACGTACGTACGTACATATATGTATGTACGTATGTACGTGTATATATGTATGTATGTATGTATGTATGTATGTGTATGTGTGTATGTATGTATGTATGTATGTTTATGTATGTATGCATGTACGCACGTACGTACGTACGTACGTACGTGTATGTATGTACATGTATGTATGTATGCACATGTGTATATATATATATATATATATATATATATAGAGAGAGAGAGAGAGAGAGAGAGAGAGAGAGAGAGAGAGAGAGAGAGAGAGAGAGAGAGAGAGAGAGAGTTTAGCCTCATTTGTCTCTAATCACAAGTTGTAATTTGATCTCTCCCCTGTGTCACCTGTCCGCCATGGCAGAGATGGAAGAAAAGCTTATTTGAAAGCACAGGATGGTAACAATATAGCCATTTGGTTCCCAACTGCTTCTGAGCTAAGCGCTTCTGCCGATTTTTGCCCTGATTCTGACTGCTTTCTGCCTGCACCAACCTCTGCCCTGATTTTGACTACTCTCTTATTTGTACATTTTCAAAATTTCTAAGGGTCTTTATAAACTTAATTCACAAAATTTGTATTCTAGTCTTATTTATATGCAGAATGTCTACCAGGCTTTTACTCTGTCATATTTTGGTAAATTATGACTTAAGAATTGGAGGCTGAAAAATCTAGAAAAAAAATGTACCTCTTTTGACTCATAATTCCAGACAGAAATGCACCGCCAGGGAGGTTAATCTTAGGCCAAACATGTCTAAGCCACTGGAAAATCTGTATAGTGAAAACCCCTGCTGAAAATAAAGGGTTTCCGAAAATGGGGAGTAGAGGGCTGATTGGCGGAGCTAGCTGAAGACTAGATTTGAGTTGGTCCAACAATTTAAGAGTGTATTGTTAAAGGAATGGCAATTCGATTTTCTTAGGGCTCAAATGACACGGGATCCATGGATAAACACTTAACACTATCTGAGTATGTTCAAGTCTAAAGGTAGCCCAAGATGATAAGATTAAATTTTCCGGATTTCCAGTAAAAACGATTGGTTTATACAAGCAATTGAAAGGTAGTTTTGTTTTATTCGACAGAAAAATGTAATCAAATTTCTTGGGGATTTTTTTTTTATAAGTTGATTGGCAGTGGCGGATAACTGTATGGTGTAGAATAGTTCGTCAGTTTCTTTATTTAAAGACCCAAGCAACTTTTTCTACATTTTTTATTATTAGGTTTTTAATAATTGGGGAAAATTACACACAGGTGTGCGATACATTGGTCTGTTGGTTGTGTGTGTGTGTGTGTGTGTGTGTGTGTGTGTGTGTGTGTGTGTGTGTGTGTGTGTGTGTGTGTGTGTGTGTGTGTTTCAAATATTACAATCCATCTAAAAATAATTGTAATTCTCAATTTGAAAAATATAAAAAAAAATATAAAAAAAATGTATGGTATGTGGCACACACAGGGTTACCGCCAAGGAGGTTAAAAAAAGAAAAACATTTTTTTATGTACATGTACAGGCCCTTTCTGTACTGCAGCACATTTCAGTTCTTTTCAGTTCTAGTAGCAGCCACATATGTATACTGCATTGCTGGTTTGAAAAATTAAAGAAAAACGAAAAGGAACATTGATCCTGATGCTAGATTTTTTGTTTTGCCTTAAATATCTAATCAGGTTCAAGAGGGTTTCTCTTTAAAGGGGTTCTGTGGGGGGTGTTGAAAATAAACACAGACACTTACCTGGGGCTTCTATCATTCCCCTATAGTAGTACTGTCCCACGCCATCCTCCTGTGATCTGCCGTTCTCCGCCGGCGGCCCCAGTCTAGAGCGGCATGCCATCCAAGAAAACTTTGTACTGCGCCTGCGCAGTAAGCTTCTGATGATGCGAGCGGGAGCACGCATTATTCGTCTTGTTAGACGAATAATTGCCCGGTGCCGGCGGCGGGGAACGGTGGATTGGAGGAGGACGGCGTGGGACATTACTGCTGCAGGGGGCTGATAGAAGCTCCAGGTAAGTGTGTTTTTATTTTCAACACCCACCCTCACAATACCCCTTTATAGCATTGAGCCCATTGTACCTTGCCATAAGTTTGTTTTTTTTCCTACACACGTCGAAAAAATGTTTCCTTTCTAATTAGGGAGGTGAAGCAGCTCAACTTGGTGCACACTTAGTGCCGCGTAGTGCCCGGTATCAGAGTGGCTATAGCTGCAATGCTATAGTCCGCACCACATAACGGTAATTCAGGTGTTGGCGATAACCGACCCAGAATTACGTGTCAACACTCCCCCCCCCCCCCCCCCCCTCTTCCTTCAGTTGCTACGACCTGGAAAGGGAATAGTATTTTAACGCTGCTAAAAATTACAGCAGCAGGAGGGTGATGCGTCATTTGGCTCACTCTGCGTCGAACAGCGTATAAATGCATACGCTTAGGAAGGGGATGAGAACTCTGAAGTACAAGAAACATAACTATACATTTTATATGTTTTCAGTAATAATAAAATAAAATTACCCACCTCCAAATCTTTCCTACCAATTGACCATTCTAGTTCATTGTTACCTAGGAAAGGAAAAAAAAAAATATTAATACAGTCTAACATGTCAGCTTGTCACATTCAGCTCTAGACTTACGAGGCATGTCTAGCAACACGAAGCTGTATGGAACTGGATGTAACAGGTATGTCCAAAAACATTATCTGGTTACACTGGGAAATTGGTATTTTGGAAGAACAAAAGATGGAAAGTCAAAATAAGGTTACAATGTTTACAGTAACACATTTCCAAACAGTAATATTCTATCTTCTAATTGCCTGTTTTTAGTTCAGTTGGCGTGCATCTCCAAGATGTACGCTGGCACTAATTTGCGGTGATGCAACATTGCATCAGAATCCCTCTAGCGTGTCATGCACAGCTATAGGGATTTGCATGTGTCACCCATTTTTTTGCCAAATGCCGTCCAATTTTTCCCCATATGAAAATCGGATGGCAGTCTATTGATTTCAATAGGCTACGTTCCCTGTCAGAATTCCCATGTGAGTCCTAAAAAAAGAAAACAACAACAACTTTCAACTGTTGACCGAAGGAAAGAATGTTTGGTTTGTTTCTATTATTTTAATACCTGTTCACAATTGGTAAAGAAGGACATGGTGCATTATACCTCAGCATAACAGACAGCTCCACTTGTGGCTACTGTACCCAAAATGCAACTACCATTGAATGAAGGAGCAGATAGAAACATATGCAGAAGCATGTTCTTGCATCACGCTCTGGTATGATGAATAAGTGAGATGATAAAACATTGTTTTCTATGCAGTGTGTTTCTACATATCAGACACACATACATTGCTGTGTACTGTGCGTTTTCAGCTTCCCAGTATCAGTCACAAAACTTCTACCTTCTGTCAAGTTATGGCATATTTCCTCAATTCAAGATGGCATGCTTATAATGGCTGATTTTTAAATAGTATGTGTAAGGAATTATTCAAATTAATTATTGCATTATTAGTGTATTTGTGTCGTCTATAATATGTATCTTTGTTGGTAAGCCCCATTGAGAGATAGTGGAAGAGAAGCATTTTGAGTCACAATATTGCCAGCTGCAACAGGGCCCATACAGGCACTAGACTGCAGTCGTGCCCAACGATCATTGTTCATTCCTCCAAAAAACAGCTTTTAGAATGACCGCTGTACAAGCATGCTTGGCTACATCCAAGCATCCTGTCCTGTTCTATGAAGAGTTGAGAAAGTAGGATGAAAGGCAGATTAACTTTTCTTCATCGTTTAGCAATCCTTCACGACAGATTGCTAAATTATGAAATGTGAAAAAGCTGCAACGACACTACAATTAAAAGGTACATCAGAGCATGTTTTTTTTAATGCACCCATAAATATTTCTACTAGGAATCTGCAAAGAAAAACATTTGATCAGGGTACTTTGTATAGCACTGCATACAAAGCTGGCACCAAAAAAAAAAAAACCAAATCCACATCCATGTTTGTATTGTACTTTGTACATTTCCACAAAATTAAAATAAATAATTAAAAATAATACTAAATCATTTTCAGATTTTTTTTTACCCTCTCAGCTCCATTCATAGCAGCTCTATCTCCTATGATTTATGTTTACAGAACAAAACATGTCCCTACTGCTTGAATCCCACCAGGGCCTGATAACCCATTCTCCATGTTGCCGATGTGAAGTGTTAAAGGACCACTATCGCAAAAAAAATAAATAAATAAATAAAATACATGTGTACACAGACTTATAAGGACATTTCTGCCAATCACCTTTCCTGTTTCTGTCACTTACAATAGGCAGCAACAATCTGACATGTTTTGGACTGGTCCATTTCTTCATTGGGGATTCTAATGATTTTTTTTTTATTTTCAAAAGCACATACTGAAAGGCAGTTGCTCAGCCTAAATGTCAAAATAGCGTGCAAAGAAGAGGGAAGGCTCGCTGGCATCTGTGTATAGATAATTTCCAGGCAATTTTGTAAAGAATAAAGGAGATACTGAGTATCCCCCCCCCCCCATGAGAAGATTGACTAGTCCAAACCCTATTGGATACTTTTTACTGCCTACTGTATCTGACAGGAACATAGGAGAAAATGAATTTATAGTACATTTTCATCTTGGAGACATGCAATTCCTTAAAGCAGATGTACAGATGTATTTAAATTTAAAACATTTTTAGGGGATAGTGGTCCTTGGAGCTGAAGGGCAACATCACATGGATGAATTCTGTTTGTTAACAAGTAGAAGTTTTAATCAAATTGTTATTAAATGAAAATGATCTCTTGGTAGACAATTTTCTCTGTGGATTCTATAGATGCTAGAGGATATCCCTTCATCGTCACCAAGTTGCTCCTAAGATGCTGGAAAACTACCTTTCCATCATAACACTTCATTTGCAGCTTAGTGAAAGCCATCAGGTTTTATTTACGAGAGACAAAAGTAACAGTACCAAAATCAGTAAAAAAAAATGCAGCATCTTTTCATAAACAGGAGGTATTTGCAAATCTCACTTTTATTATGAATTCTAAAAGGAGGAATTTAGTATTCTGCATTTAAAGACAGGCAGAGTCCAGGCAAATCAGCATTTTACAATCCCTTTTGGTTAGCTTGTGGATTTGTTATGCTACTAGGATTGTGAATACCTTCTGTTTTAAAAAAAATGTACTGCTGCACAAGTATTTCCAACTTTAAAATGCTTCGCAGAGTTATTCTTCACCAGGTGCAAAAGATGGTTTCAGATTCTGCTTTACTCACAGTGTTTGTCATGCCTAATCTTTAATAACCGACTATATTCCTACATTTGTATGGGGGGAAAAAACACAAAGTAGTTAAAAAGTTACAAATTATTTTTCATTACTTTTTCACTTTTTTCTTTGGGGGGAGGGGGGGGGGGGAGTGAGGTAGCTGGGGAAAAACAGTACCACCTACATATGTCAAGCTTCTTTTAGTTTGCTGCAATAAAAAAAAATCCCTCACATGCAATGACAGCCATACCATGCTTATGCCCCAGCACTTGCCAAAAATTTGTTTGCCATGCTGGCATTTTATTCACTAGAGATACAGTGAAAGTACTGTGTAAATTGGGGGCACTGACCTCTTGTAATCACTGCTGAAAGTACATGGCAAAACAATGGAGAACACTGCTCCACTCAATTAAAACACCTTTGTTTTGACACACTTGTGGGAAATTGTGCCTCTGGCTGCTGCTTTCTTTAGTTCATTTACAAAAGACACAAAGTGCATATGAACACAGATGAGACAGAGAGAGAGAGAGAGAGAGAGAGAGAGATTTACTATTATGCATGTAAATATCGCTTAAAAAAACAAAAAACCTAAGGCGTTTCTACTGCCTCTAATATTTTCTCGTCATTCATTTTTTAGTAGTACAGCTGATTTATCTTTTTTTTCTTTATGTTGGTATTACTAGTTTGTGCAGATAATCACAGATATTAGTAGATAAGGCAAGAGATAATGTTACAGTTATACGTTTGTCATTGACACTAAAACTAATTAGAAGAAAATTAGGTACTTTATGCTGGTAATACACCATGAGTTTTTTTCGGCAGATAGATGGGTTGAGAGAGAATTTCTGACAGGTCCAATCTGATTTTTCTGATCGATTTCTCATAGAAGTGAATCGATCAGAAAAACAATTATAAAATCGATTGGAAAACTCATTGGCCTCAGTTCACCAGTGGTTACTGACCTATTTATCTCATGGGAGGTAATTTACCTCCTGTGATATCTCCAAATAGCAATTCTCCAGAAGTATAGGGTGAAATATCGACAGAGAGAAATCCATGCGATAAATGTGTGATAAATGTGCGATAAATAGGCGATAGTTAGTCGTTATTTATTCTCAAAATCACAATTCACCAGGGAAAAAAGGGGGTGTGGCTATTCATTATTTTTTCATCTATTTATCCCCTGAATGTACCTGGAGATATCTGTTTTTTCTCACAGCTGCTGCAGCTCACTCTGCAGCTAGTTTACTAGCAGCACACAGTAACAGCCGATACTGTACATATTTCAGGCACCAGAGAGCAGCCCATTTACACTATTAAGCATATTAAGCAATAATAAGTATTTACAATATTAAGTGGATGGGCGAAAGGAAGGAGGAATCTGGATACATTTTTCATCGGGAGTGAGTGTTAAAATGTATCCAAATACCTCCTCCATTTCACCCATCCACTTAATATTGTAAATGCTTAATATTGCTTAATATACGTAATATGCAGAATGAAGGGAGGGATTTGTAATGGAAGGAGAGGGTCAAAAACAGGGAGGGAAACCCTCTGCGGTCACCTGCTGGTAATAACCTCCTCCTCCTACCCACAATCCTTTACTTCCAGCATCCAGAGAGGCAAAGTGTCGCATGCAAATCACTAACACTGCATCCATATCGCACCATTATCACACCATTATCGCCTGCTACAGAACACTCCTCTCTCTATCCTCTCACAGTGGTGATTTGCAAACAAAGTGTTAAAATACCACATGAGATAATCTATCTCTTACTAACTTTTCTCTGGTGGATTGAGGTCATTGTGTGTACCCAGCATAACACTACATCTTAAAATAACAAAGCTATGCATGTAAGAGCATGTATCAATTAATTCATAATGGTGGATGGAGCGGGGGGTGGGGATCGGGGGGGGGGGGTGGCTGGAGATAAGGGAGACAGAAGAAATATCCAAAGTTATGTATTATTATTATTGATTTGTAAAGCGCCAACATACTCTGTGGCGCTGTACAAAGTAAGAAACACACATAGGGTACAAATAATACAGAGTTGGT